>NC_058415.1:2062444-2196749 GCF_002201575.2 Neomonachus schauinslandi | reverse complement strand
GGGGGGGGGGGGGGGAAGGACACGGGGAATCCCACGGACGGGAAGGGCGAGCTGCAGTGTCGACTCCCGCGCTGGGTCTCAGGGCTGCGGGTGCCCAGCGTACCCTGCATGGGGGGCGTGTTCGGCGTGCCCAGCGTACCCTGCGTGGGGGGCGTGTTCGGCGTGCCCAGCGTACCCTGCGTGGGGGGCGTGTTCGGCGTGCCCAGCGTACCCTGCGTGGGGGGCGTGTTCGGCGTGCCCAGTGTACCCTGCGTGGGGGGCGTGTTCGGCGTGCCCAGCGTACCCTGCGTGTCCTGCGTGTTCGGCGTGCCCAGCGAACCCTGCGTGGGGGGCGTGTTCGGCGTGCTCAGCGTACCCTGCGTGGGGGGCGTGTTCGGCTCCCCTTCACCGTGCACGTCGTGCGTTTGAAGTTCGTAACTCCGCGTTTTTTCCTTCTCTGTCCGTAGAGGTGCGGGACTATCGCCCTAGGCTGCATTTGGACTATTTCTGTCCCCTCCCCCCGAGGCGACCCCACACCGACCCGCATTTAACCGGCGTCCTCCCGCCGACCCAGCCCAGGCGCTGCTTTACGCCACCACCGGCCGTGCAGGACGGTCCCCTTGCCCCGCGTCCTCGCCGACGCTGGGTCTGCCGCCTGCGGGACTGTATCCCTTCCAGCCAGTGTGACTGAGGCCGTGCCTCGCTGTGCTTTGGGCTTGCATCTCCCTGGTGGTGGTGAGCATGTCCTCATGAGCTTGCTGACTAGTTTGCAGACCGTGGTCCCCTTCGGTCAAGGCGGTCCTGAAGCCCACGACCCTCCTTCTACATCAGCACAAGGTGAGGAGTAATGACAAGTACGGGACAGGGAGTAGGGTCAATACCGCCCTAACACACTAAGCGTGGTGAGCGTGTCTTAGGTGTACGATTGTTGAATCAGCATGCGTGCATCTGAAACTTGCTTATTTTTTTGTTTTCTTTAAGTCATCTCTACACCCAACGTGGGGCTCGAACTCATGACCCTAAGATCAAAAGTTGCACACTCCACTGACTGAACCGACCAGGGTCCCCATCTGAAACTTGTTTATTTATTTATTTGAGAGAGAGAGAGAGAAAGAGAGCACGGGCGGGGGGAGGGGCAGAGGGAGAAGCAGACCCCCCGCCGAGCAGGGAGCCCGATGCGGGACTCGATCCCAGGACCCCGGCATCATGACCTGAGCCAAAGGCAGACGCTCAACCGACTGAGCCACTGAGGAGCTCCATGAAACTAATTTAATATTACATGTCAATTTTACTTCAGTTATAAACTTTTCGAAGGTCAGTAGTAGCCTTTGGCTGTGACCCATGCTTGTGTCACTCCTCTCACTTCATCTCATCACCCAGCATTCTGTCACCTCACATCCTCACGGGAAGAAGAGTGAGTGCAGCGCAGTCAGATACTCCGAGACAGAGAACATATTCACATAATTTTTATCTAACATATTGTTCCAGTTTTTCTATCTTATTATCAGTTGTTGTAGTTAATCTCCTCTGTGTATGACCCTATATATTGAACTTCATTACAGGCTTGCACCTATGAGAAAGAGCACGCATGCAGGCTTGGGTGCTGTCTGAGATCTTGGGCATCCCCCAGGGGTCTTAGAGCCTGAGCCCTGCAGAGAAGAAGGGACCACGGCATCCTTGGAGAAACGGCCCTTCGAATTCTGTGCCCCTTTGTAAGTTCGTTTATTTGTCTTTTTCCTGTTGGGCTATGGGTGTTTGTTCTCTGTTCTAGATTCATGTCTGTTATCCGGTGTACAGTTTGCTGACATTGTATCTCCAACTCTGAGCTGTCTCTTACCTGCTTGATGACCTCATTCACAGCACAAAAATTGTAAATTTGGTGTGGTCCTAGTTCACCTATTTTTCTCTTGCTGCTTGTATTTTTGGTGTCATACCTAAGAACCATCACCTGAGACAAGGCGTAAAGACTCCGGCTCTGTGTTCTCCTGGTGTCCAGTGGTTTTAACACTTACGGTCAGGTCTATGAATCATTTTAAGTTAATTTTCGTAAATGGCATTAGGTAGACATCCAACTTCATTTTATTGTACGGGGAACTCTAGTCATCTTAGCACCATTTGTTAAAATGACTGTTCTTTCCCCCACTAAATGCTCTTAGAATCCTTACGAGCAACAAGAGGGTCTGTTTCCAGCCGTATTCCATGGGTCTGAGGGAGCCAGGCCTTTCCATCCCATCCGCACACAGAGCGGTAGCTCCGAGGCTGAGACCCATTCTGATCCTCCGTGGGGTCTGCAGGCCCCTTCCCTCCGGCTCCGTGAGGCTGAACCTGTGTGTGTTGGCATCTCTGACCTCAGCGCTCAGTTCTGCTCAAGCATCGGGGCCCGCTTTAGGAGCCGGCGTCTGCAGCTAAGGCCCCAGGGTGCGGACTTCTGTCTGCCTTCTCTGCCGTGACAGCGTCGGGGCCCCTCTGGGGCGTGGGCCTGGCAGAGGGAATGTGACCCTTGTGTGGCTGGTGACCCACCTCCCACCATCTGTGCGTGGATGCCTCCGACACCGGTCATTGTCAGGCTGCCGGGACCCCAGCTGCATAGGGTCACTTGACCGTTTCCCTGGATGGCAAACTATCCAGAGATTTGGTGACTTAAGATAGCAATCACCATTTTACTTGAGCAAAATTCTGTAGGTCAGGAGCTAGGGCTCGGTTCAGTTGGGTACTTCTGCTCCATGTGGCGTCGGGTTGGAAATCAGCTGGGTCCTGAAACCCCTGGGGCTGGCACTCATAAACCTGGCCCCGCCTGGGGGGGGCTGAAGCCTGGGAGCTGGCTGGACCTCTCTCTCCACGGGGCTCTTTATCTGGAGCTCAGGGCTGCTGGGGGAGGAGGGGAGCCCAGCTGTTCTGCAGCCCCATGGGTCTTGGCAGCCACCCTCCCCCTGCACTCTTGTGGTCAGAGCCGGTCCACGGCCAGCCCAGATGCAAAGGGAGGGACTTGGTCACACTGCAGAGGGGCACAGGGGATGCAGACACCTTACGGCCTTCTTTGGAGCTCCCGCTTACCCCCTGGCCCCACATGGACTTCCCATGGTGGCCCCGGGACTGGAGGGCTTGATGACTCCTGCTGTTGAGTTCGGGGGGAGGAACACGGCTGCGCCTTACCCAGACAGAGACAGAGCAGACGTGCCTTTGGAATCATGAATAAATGTCTGCACAAGATTGTCCTTATCTAGCCTTTTCTACTTTTCATGGAGAAAAATGATCATTGCAAAGGTTTTGTCCTGGTAAGCATATTTGTCTAGGCTTGTGCTCCCAAATTCACTGTCAGTTCTACTGCTGCTTACTTCTCCATAGTAGGAGTTCAGTGGAATCCCCGTGGAGCACCTTCAAACGTTACGTGAAATGGAAAGTGTGCACAAGGCATCTTCTCCCCCAGACTGGAGGCTTTAGGGGACTTTCAGACAGAAATAGAAGGCACAGGAGAAATAAAGTTGTTTGTTACAACCAGAAATGTACCTCTTCTGCCCCAAAAATGCTCAAAGTCATACAGAAATAAATCCTCCTATTTTCTGTGTAAAGTGATGAAAGGCAAGTGTGACGGCTGGTGAGCCAGCGGGTGGGAGGATCGGCGAGGGGTCTGTCCCTCGGGACAGGGTGTGGGACAGACAGACACACCCACACCCCTGTCCACTGCCCCGGCTGTGGATACAGTACAGACTTCTGTACCAGGGAGGGAACACAACAGACAGACAGCCCTTCGGTGAATGCTTTAGATGGTTTTCTACAGAGGAAGAGGATTCTCTTGCGATGTCAGGCCAAGTAAACAATGTGAAGAATGGTCGGCATCGGGGAACATTTTGGCCTAATAGGGAACGTGAAACCAACAGCTCTACACCCGGATATATTTCTCGTGTCGGTGAATTAGCTACAGTAACAATGGAGTGAACGCGCCGCAGACGTTGACCTCACGGCGGCGAGCCCCACACATGGTGGAAGGGCCTCCACATCTTGGGTTCTAGACGCTCTGGGGGGGTACTCACTGGCGGGCAGGGCTTACGCCCTCGGGTTGCCCAGAGACTTGGGTGCACACCTGCGCCTGGGGTTCAGGGAGAGTCGGGCGCCAGCCAGGATGAGTCAGGTCTGCCAGAGGAGACTGGCCCTGGGGCTGCCCGTCGTTCTTCCTGGACGAGGAGGAGGCACCCAGTGCTCTGAGTAATGGCTTTTGTGGCGTCTGTAGGTCAGTGGCCTCTCCTCTAGCAAACACACGGGACCCTGCGTGATGAACACCCCAACACATTCTCATCACACCACAGCCATCATAAAAAAATCCCTACATAGAAATTGAACAAAAAATTAAAAATTAGGTTGAATTTCTGCATCTGTAAGAGTTCTACCTTCTAGTGAAGAAATAACTTTTTCTGCATAAAAATTTGCAGCCTGACTGCAACACGGCCATTTTCAGCGTCTCTCCCTCTGGACCCTATTCTGTCTGTTGACTCCGTTCCGTGAAAATGGGCCGCCGAGGTGTGTTGATGGGGCAGGAGAGGTGGAGGGAAAGCGAAAGGGGAAGAAACATCTTTCCGAGGGTCCCTCCTCAGCGCCTGGCTCCCTCCATGAGGCAGCCTCCAGGGTCCACAGGCATCAAGGAGGCCGACACGCAAGCCAGGGAAGACCAGGGTCCGCTGCATGGTCAGGAATCGAGGCTCAGGCTTGTTCACTGACTGGGGATCTGGTTCTAGTCTTATGTGCTCATCTGCTCTCCCTCCTCCACGTTGTCCAGTGTGGGATTTATTCATCCGAAGTTGGAGAAGTCCCTGCTGGACACAGATGGGCAGACATAGTGCTTATCCCTCTAAGAGCATTTGGGGAAAAGAAGAATCTTAGGTAAAACTCCGAAAAAGCTCACTCATCCCCCTCCCCCTGCTACCCCATGTTCTGGTGGACCGTCCTGTGGAGTAGAAATGCCTCCTTTCTCCAAAATGAGGAAAGCCGCTGGCCTCATGCATAGGCTCCATCTTCCCTGGCTGGACACAGAATGGACACTCAGAGTTAACTCTTTTCAGTAACAGATAAGGGGAGGGACATAGTCACTAGCAGGAGTATCAAAATGCATCAAGACTCCAGAACAGTCCCCGTGGGGGGAGGGGGCAGAGAGGGGCAGAGAGCCCACCCAGCAGCTGCGCGAACTCCCAGCGTGCCCAGAATAGACCGCGGAGACCCAGGCTGCGAGTCTGTGCACAGGAGGACACAACCCTGCCTCAGCACTGGAGAAAAAAACCCTCAAAGCCTCTCTCAAAACCTCCCTGCAGGTTTTTGAAAAACTGATATGGAAAACAAAAACAAAACTGTAAAAAAAAAAAAAAAAGTCCATTAAATTCCATGGCTTACTTTTAATTTTCAACCTCTTCCTCTTTTTCCCCAAAAATAAAATTTTTTACCGGTCATTTTAGTTTCTTAGGGCTGCTTTACCAAAGACCACCAAACAGGTGACATAAAACCACAGACATTTATCCTGTCTCAGTTCTGAGGCCAGAAGCCTGAGATCCAGGTGGGGCAGGGCCGCACTCCCTCCCAAGGCTCCAGGGGAGGGTCCTTCCTGCCTTTTCCAGCCTCCGGGGCTCCAGGCCTCCCTGGCTCGTGACCTCGTCACTCCCATCTCTGCCTCTGTTTCCTCATGGCTCTCCTCTGTGTCTGTGTCTCTCATAAGGACGCCAGTCATTGAATGTAGGGCCACCCTCATCCAGGAGGATCTCATCTTGAGATCCTTAATTTAATTATATCTGAAAATATCCTAAGTGACTCACATTCATACATGGGGAGCAGGGGTAAGATCTGGGTGTATCTTTTGAGGGACCACCATTCAACCCGTGACATAGATACATAAAATATACCCTAAACGTTGGTCAGATTAAATACAACGGGAATTTGGTAAACTTGTAAAATACAGATATGTGTGTGTGTATTAAATATTTTATTTGTAAGTAGTCTCTACTACACCCAACGTGGGGCTCGAACTCACAATCCTGAGATCAGGGGTCTCAGGCTCCACTGACTGAGCCATCCAGGAGCCCCCAGAGGAATGTATTTTAAGAGTAATTTCCAAATAACTGCTACTTGGCTATTTTGAGCTTAAACTTTTATTTTCTGGTCTGTTGGGTTTAAACAAAGGTTGAAGACTACAGTCACACTTCCGGCTCAGAGCTGGGAGTGCAGGGGCTGTGCTGGGTGAGTGTCCAAGTCAGAACGGGTATCCATCCCGGTTGCCCTTGTCAGCCCCCTGGAAAGTCTGCAAAACCTGCCTGGGCCACCTCCGTCTTGCAAGCAATTCTCTCCTCACCAATCTCCAGAAATGGCAAGTCACGGCTGGCCGCCTCCAGCGGGCCAACCATCCGTCCCTGTTGTGTTCAAGATTACACCCCCATCATGCACACTGAACCCTCCAGAACTCAACCACCAGCATTCCCTACGCCACCCGGCACTGACGCTCCGAGGTGCACCCTGACGGGAGCAAACTTTGGAAATGTGACCCCTTTAGAAATCAAAGGCCACGTTCCCTTGGAGATGACTCTCCTCTTTCTGAGTGACTGCAGCATAAAATGCTGTTTACTGTTTTCCCAGATAGCCGTCCTTTGAGCACTTCCTGCTTGTGACTTGTTAAGGTCCTGTTTCTTGATTATCTCGTGTTTTACCTCCGTGGTGAGCGGTGACCTACATCTCTGCCGCCGGCTCTGACGCGTGGGGCGCGAGGCACGAGCTGGAGACTCTTCACAGAAATAAGCTCCGCTGGCTAGGATACCTGGGGTGCTGAGGGGAACATTTGGCTTAGTTTTCCCTTTTAAAATCCGAGCCTTTCAACAGAAATAAACCTCACGCCCTGCATGCCTGCTGTGTGGAGGAGAAAAAATTGGTTTATCTCTGCCTTTTAAAACCAGATCCTGTGAACCACTTCTTTTTTTTTTTTTTTTAAAGATTTTATTTATTTATTTGAGAGAGAGAATGAGAGAGAGCATGAGGGGGCAGGGTCAGAGGGAGAAGCAGACTCCCTGCCGAGCAGGGAGCCCGATGCGGGACTTGATCCAGGGACTCCAGGATCATGACCTGAGCCGAAGGCCGTTGCCCAACCGACTGAGCCACACAGGCGCCCGTGTGAACCACTTCTTTACACCGTTTACTGAAGACCTACTTGGTGCCAAGCGTTGTGCGCCATATGATGCTGCACGTGACTAAGGAGGCAGGTAATGAAGGATGCCCCGCTGACACACGGAAGACAGACACACACCAGAGTGGGGTGCCGTGCCGGCTTCGGGCGGTCTGCAGCAGACCCCAAGGCCAGCCAGCCTGGGCTGCTGCTGGTGGTGGAGGAGCAGGCCCAGAGAGAGCGCAGACATCTGGGGGAGTAGACGGTGGCCGCGCGGACACTTCCGTCACTTTGCTTTCTGTAAGTGCCGGGACCTCATGGGATCAATCTATCAGCCGATGTTTACTGGTGACCAGAGCGCAGGACAAAGGGACATCTGCTTTAATGAGCTAAGAGTGTTCCTGGCTGATGGCACCCCCAGGAGCTGGTGGACCCTCAGGAAGGATTTAGCGAAGGCTGAGTGCATGGAGGCCCTTGGAGCAGCCGCAGGTCCAGGGAGGGACTGCAGAGCCGAGAGGAAGAAGGAGGTGGGAGCTGGAGGTCATGGGGCTGGAGGCCCCCATGTTCCTTGAATCCTGGGAATGCCGTCCTGAGAGACGCCCTGAGCAAGGGGAAAAGAAAGAAAACATCTGGGGTCTAATACATAAGTGTGCAGAGTCACCAGACTTCCAACCTTTAGATCCTGGGTTAACGAGACCATGGAATCCAAAGACTCTGTAACAACAAGTTAAAATGTAAAGCTGAAATCGTTTGCAGCTGCAGCTCAGAAGTGGGCTCTGCAGAGGTGTGCAGCTTGAAATGAGCATGAAGGACAGAAGGCTCAATGGCATCCGGGCCTGCGGCCGGCCACACAAGGTGGTGAGGCATATCCACCATGAACCAGGACCCAGGGACCCCAGCGCCGACAGGAGGCAGAGAAGGGGAGCCTGGTGTCTGCTCCCCGTGGCTGCCCGACCACCACGCAAGGCAGCCTACGACGTCTGATTAGCGGATGTGTTACAAGAGCCCTGGGCTCTGGGTGAGGCAGAGTGCTCTCCGCCAAGGCTCGGGGCACCGGGCAGACGGGCGGCCACCGCTAGCAGGCCTGTCGTCCATCTGTGCGTGCAGAGGCTCCGTGGTGTCCAGGCAGGAACCTCCTCTCCGCGTCCTGATTGCCAGATATGATGGTAGCAACACTGCTGTCCCCAAGGGCGACCCAGAGACGCAGCCCCAAGGTCAGGCTTACTGAAGCCCATGAGCAAGACGGTTTCAACTGCTCTGGTCCACTTACACGTGGAGTGTTTTCCGATAAATACAGTGTAGAACTGTACGTGTCTTCTCTATTCCTGATGGTTTTCTTAATGACGTTTCTTTTCTCTGGCTGACTTTATTGTAAGAAAATGGGGTATAATAATACAACCCACAGAGTATGTGTTAACCAACTGTTTACGTGATTGGTAAGGCTTCCGGTCAACAGTAGCTATGAATGGGTAAGTGTTTGGAAAGTGCGAAACTATAGGTAGATTTTTGGCTGTGCAGGGATGGCAACCTTAACCCCCGTGCTGTGCAAGGGTCAACGGTATTTGAGGTCTACTTTTTTCACTAATATTTCTGTGCCAAATGCTACACTGGGAGCTCTCGTCTCAAATTCTCTGCTTAGGGCATATGACTCTCAACAAGTTATTGTTAAAATTTCCAAATGGATGTTCTCCAGTTATCCAAGCAATGTAATATTTCCAATATTTCTGAGTATCTTGGGTGTCCCCCACATGGACGGCTGCGTTAGCATTACGACAACGTGCTTCAAACGTCTGATCAATGTCTGATCTCAGCAAGTGCCCGTTCCTGCAGACTTGGCAGCCTGCACGTGTCCATAGCAAATAGGCCTCTCTTGTTTGGGGAAGAGAACAAATAGTAAGAACAACTAAATTAGATTCTAAATGCTATGGATTTAAGTGTGAATAACCTTGTTTTCTTAGTTCACCACTGAAGTCATCACATGTGATAATAAAATTGGATCCAAAAGTAGGGAAGTATCGAAACCATGGAGATGAGAGCTGACGTGAGAAGCACAGGTGGATTGCTTAGAGACCGCCCAGCGCAGCCAAGCTGCTGGCCGATGGGCTCAGTCCGGAACGTGGGAACAGAGCACGCACGTGAGAGTTAGCATGTTCCTTCTCTCGATCCGTGGGGCACAGTGGCCGTCTGGCCACAGAACAACCACAGTGGCAAGTGGAGGTTAGTGAGTAGGGAGCTTCTTCTGTTACCTTGGCACCTGCTCTCTCTGGGCCTCAGTTTACTCCTCTGTACATTGAAGGGAGTCCCCGGTTTATAAGCCTAAGAACACTCAGCACCCAGAGAATCTCTTTGTTCTTGGGAAATCTTTCCTTGGAAGACAAATCACTAAAAGGGACGAAAGCCATTCTGGCTGCAGGGTGGTGGGCATAGGGTGGTGGGCAGGTCTTTCCTCTTTGCTGCCACCCATCTGTGTGGCCCTGAGTGCCGGAAGAAGCACCAGTCCCTAAGAAAGCAAATCCTGAAAACCCCGGATGATGTAAGGAGAGTCGGCTTCCCCTGACGCCCCAAACTGCACACAGCCCCAAGATGAGGGCCTCAGGCAGGGCCGTTGGTGATGCTCACAGGTGCCGTGGGGTGGGGATTGGGCTGGGCTTGGCACAGCTCTTCTTGGACCTCGCGTGGCGTCAGTGGAGATCACTCGGGTTCGTGGCTGGCAGGTTGGCTGGTCTGGAGGATCCAGAATCTCTCCCCGCATGCGTCAGTTCCTCGGCGGGGACGGCTGGAGGCTGGGATCAGGCAGTGCCGTCCCCTGCTGTGCATGGGCCCCTCTAGCCCAGCGGTCCTGGGGATGTCTTACACGGCGGCTGCCTTTCTCAGGGCTAGCATCCTAAGATAGCTTACTTGTACCTGAGAGATTTTAATTTATGGAGGTGACCATGCGATGACATGGAGAGGCCAATGCCATTCAAAGAAGAATTTATTACGAACATTTCCGGAGAGGAGGGAGCAGGCCATGCCGGGGCCGCCACATGGGGCCACAGAGGGAACAGGGGTGTTTGGCCAGGAGGCAGAAGCAGGCATGAGGGGAGCACGCGGGCCCTGGCACTTGTCTTGGTTTCCACAGACAGGCAAGGCAGGGCAGCAAAGAGCTTGGGAGCGGCTCTTAGACCAATTTTGGTTCCAGGCTATAAGGCTGGCCCTGGGGTGACCTGCCTGAGGGGTATTGCTTGGTGTGCGGGCACCAGGTGAGGGATGGTTGGGGGCACAGACCCGGGTTTGGCTGGTTTGCTTTCAGATGGCGTGTGTCTCAGAATTGGCTAGCCCTGGGCAGGGCCGCCTCTCTGGCCAGCAAGCTGTTTAAGATGTCAAAACGCCATAAGATACAGACAATAAAAAGCTTGATTAATCCCCTGGAGAACCTGGATGAAGCACCATGTCTTTTTATGGCCCAGTTTGGAGCTCACAGTCCCTTTCAGCATGCTCCGTGGGTTGAGGTGGTCCCAAAGTCACCTGGATTCATGGCTGGGCCAGGGCCATTTGCTAGGAGCCCCGGAAATGTTCCTGGCAAAGCAGGGGCTTGGGGGGACATGAAGACCTCGTTGTCTGGGGAGGAGTGGCCAGACCACACTGGAAGCTCCTGTGGGCTGGGGTGCTGCAGCCCTCCTGGACATGGCCTGCCCCGCACCTGAGGCCCGAAGGAGACAGCCTCACACGAGGCCCAGGGCACGAGTCTTGCCCCATTTGCAGCAGGGACAGAGAGGAAGGATGTTAGAGCTCGTCCCAGACCAGAGCAGGCAGCCATGCAAAAAAACACCCTAACGACTAGGTCATTATTGCCCTCCTGAAGTTTGCACACGTGCAGATGTACAAAGTGAGTCTGCATGACACAGCGCTGACCCCTGGACAACCCCTCCGAATGGCTGGAGGCTTTGGTGACGTCACAAACACACCGTGCAGGTTGCTGGTGGCATCATGAATGAGTCATAGCGTTGGCCTGTCTCAGGGATGGGTCCAAGGATTGTATTTGGATAAGTTTCTCAAGCCAAAAAAAAAAAAGGCTTTTTAAGATATTCCCCCAGAAATGGGACATTGTAGCCCCTAAACATGGCTTTGCCTTTTCAGGCTGGCGGGGGTTGGTTCCGAGCCTGGGGTGGCCTGGGTCCTGGCCGTCTGGTGCGGCCAGTGAGTCTCAAAGGCGGCGGACCCGCAGGGCCCTGGGGTGGGGGGCAGCAGATCCTCACCCAGGAGCCCCTCTGCTCTGCTGCTGCCAAACGGCCTCAGGCATCAATGCCACAGTCCTTGGAGCACCCAGCGCAAGACTGCAACCATCCCACACGTGGCAGAAAGAAGTAGCTTGGCATGTACAGCGCAAACGTGCAGGTACACCCGGAAAAGTGTCAGACGGAGGGGCAGACGGCATGCGGGGCGGCAGATGGAAAGGTATTTCCCACCTGGACGCAGGACACGGAGACGTCCCTCCCCCTGAGCCAGTCGACAAACTGCAGGGATCCCAGTGAGGACAGGGTCCCTGGTTCCTGGCTCAGGCCTAAAACCCTAAGGATCCACGGTGACCAGAGTATCTCTCGTTTGCTAATCAGTGATAAGGTGGCAGACAGCACGGGGGTGGGTTGACAATCTGGGACCTGTGGCTGGGGTCAGAGAGCCAGACAAGACCCCACGCAGCTCGGCCACTGGACCCTCCCCTCCTCCGTGGGCCACCACTTGCCCTCAAGATTACCCGGCTCCTCAAGCTGTAACCTGTACTCGGACTGCTGGCCAGGAGACCCCCGTCGAGCTCCGCATCTCCAATGGGCGCAGCCCCCCCACCATGTCAAGCTCCGTGTCTCCAGGGAGCGCCCAGCCCCCCCACCATATCGAGCTCCGCGTCTCTAACGGGTGCCTGCCCCCCACCCCCTCCGTCGAGCTCCGTGTCTCCACCTGGTGCCCCAAAGACCCCGTATCGAGTGATAAGGCTCCTCTGCCCTCACATGTTTCTTACGTGGAATCTAAGTTGCAGGTTATTCCTGCCTCCTTCCGGGCCTCCGATTTATGCAGGACACTTTTCGGGGCCAGACGTTGCTACGTGTGAAAACCACACACTGGAATTTGTTCCATCAGGGAGAACACGCTTGGGTATGTGTACGGATGAGAGTGGGTGGGGCGCGGGTCTTGCTCATGGCAGTGCCACTGGTGGGCACGATTTCCACGGCTTCGTGCCACATAGATGGATCCCCTGCAGGAGCAGGATGGGAGCGAGTCTGGTGACATCACACGTGTCCCCCAGACTGTGTCAATCACAGCCGCCTTGGGCCGGGCCGGCCATCAAAAGCTTCACAGAGGAAGCGTGCACAGGGTTGGTGCGGAGGCCGCAGGAGCAGAGCCAGGAACCCGGGTGGGTCTCGGCACACGCTCTGTCACACAGGCTGCAGGTGGGATGATTTCACCTGATGCCTCGGCTTCGCGTCCAATGAGCAGGCTGGGAAGGTCATCTGAGTGGAGGGACTTTTCCACCGAGGATGCTAAAAGCATCAGTGTCGAGGGTGAGTCCAAAGGGAGGTGGAGGTCCTGGAGGCGGCAGAGGGGACATGGCGAGGAGGTGGTCTCAACACGGGATTCCCAGGGGGAGCCGAGAGTGTCCTAGCAGAGGGGACAGTGGACGGAAGGACATGACTGCATGGAGGGGGCATGTCTCGCGGAGATGGCTTCCAGGTTTGGGACACTCAGGAAAACCCAGCTCCATCATGGGAGTTTGGGGGACGGGAACATGCCATCCACGTGTGCCATTTGGCAGAAGGAGTGTTTCAAGCTGGAGCCCGAGGAGAATGGACAGGTGCCGAAGGATGCCTTCCCTGAGCTCCGCTCATCTGACCGACCGCACCCGCTTCTGAGGAATGACTGCCGTGGGTCCCCCTGGCGGGAAAGCCTGGAGGCTGTGACCACGGTGAGCCGGCCCCAGGGCGGGGTGCATGCACGTCCGGACCCCTCAGTGCCTCGTGCATGCACCCCTGCGGTTCCTGCTCCTCTGCCCTGGTCCTGTTGCTCCCTGCAGATCTGCTGTTCTTCTGCTGAGACATGCCCTGAGCCCCAGGGCACAGCGCCCCTCTGAGTGCACGGCTGCGTGCCGTCATGAACAGTTTGCTTCTCTTTCTTCAGCCTGATTTACAGGACCCCCGTTCAGAAACCCTAAGGGGTAGCGGAGACAACCCTTACCTTCCCATTCGGACAATGGGGATGTTTTCATTCATCAGTGGATCAGAGGGGAGAATAAAAGGGCACTGGAGGAGGGTCCACATGCCCAGTCATTCAGCGGAGGGGTTCCCTACTCATGTGTCAAGAGGCAAGGGACCTGGAATCATGGAGGGAGGGGGCTTGGGGCAAGAATGAAGGGGTCTGTGGGGTGGACAGCCTTCCAGTCGGGCGGGGTTGGATCCGGCCCGGGGCTGGTCTCAGCTCCGGGCAGGGTGGTGAGCAGGGTCTCACCTGGCTCCACATCTGCAGGACCCACGTGGGCACCAGGGCTGCTACAGAGGGAGGACGAGGCTACTCCGGAAACGCTCCTGTGGTGGAGGTGCGCTGAAGCCGGGGAGGAAGATCTGTCCTCAGAGCGACATTTAATGGGAGCTCATGTGTATTCCTGGGCACATTCGAACTCTAGAAACTAAGGAGGAAATCTAATGCAGAGCAAGGATGTGGGGACCCCCTGCTTTCTCCATTTATTTTTTTGTCATTGCTGCAAGATTTTGGAAATGAAAGGATCACATTCTGCCCTATCTCAAAGCATGATTCGAAGGAAAATTATTGACAGCCAACAGGGTCAAACAATGCAGCTCTGAGCAGCGTTCTTCTGGAAGCAATGTACCAGGTGGCCGTCACCACTCCATGTGACATCTGGGGTTTGGTGCAGGGACCCATCATGTGACATTCCAAAGGTGATGAGGTCACAGTGGCCACCTGGGCATGAGGCTGCACATGAGTGGGACGGAACGGTGGTCTCTCTCAACCTTGAAGAGACAACATCCCGTGTCCAACTGCAGCGGGCAGAGAGAGGGGGGGCAAGACCCCGACTTCGTCCTCTTCCCGTCGCCAGGCCCACTGCTCTCAGTTCTGAGCCCCGCTGAAACCAGGAGGTGGGGGCGCCCAAGAGCAAGGCTGACAGTGAGGCTGGGGGCAAAGCAAGAGTGGCCTGGCTGACCTGCCCCTCTGCACTGCTGGTCCAGGGCTCGGAGAGTTGGGAGATGCCCCTGATGTTAGGGTTTAGGTTGGCTTAGCTTTGAACAAAAAGGAGTTTTGAAATAACATAACCATAATAGCCACCTACTGGTAAAATCCCTGAATAATGACCTTGCCCAGAGGTATTATGTGCACATTTCCCCCTCTTTCCCTGAGTTGTGCTTTCACTTTCTTGATGGCATCCTTGGAAGATCAAGCATTTTTCATGTTGGTAACATCCCATTTGTCTGTTTTCTTTTTGCTTGTGCTTTCACATCTATGAAACTGCTGCCTAATCTAGGGGCATGAAGATTTACCCCTGTTTTCTTCTGTAAGTTTTACAGTTTTAGGGCTAACATTTTGAACTTTGATCTGTTTTGAGTTGATTTTTGTATAGGGTGTTAGATGAGGATCCAACTTCATTATTTGCATATGGCTGTCCAGTTGTCCCAGCACCATTTGTTAAAAAAACTGTTCTTTCCCCACTGAGTTATCTTGTATTGAAAATTTATTGACCATAATCACAAGAATTTATTTCTGGTTTCCCAATTCTATTCTATCAATAGAATGTTGATCTGTGTCTTTCCTTATTCAAGCAAGACACTGTCTTGATCACTCTAGGTTTGTAGTAAGTTTGAAATTCTGAAGTGTGAGTCCTCCAATGTTGCTCTTCTTTTCCAAGACGGTTTTGGCTATTTTGGGTCCCTTGAGTTTCCATGCAAGTTTTATTTTTTTAAAGATTTATTTATTTCTTTGAGAGAGAGCAAGAGAGCGGGGGGGGAGGGGCAGAGGGAGAGGGAGAGAGAATCTTAAGCAGACTCTGAACTGAGTGCAGAGCACGGTGCAGTGCTTAATCTCATGACCTTGAGATCAGGACCTGAGCCAAAACCAAGAGTCAGATACTTAACCGACTGCGCCACCCAGGTGCCCCTCCATGCAAATTTTAGTACCAGTTCATTAATTTCTGCAAAGAAGTCAGCTGTGATTCTGATAGGAACCATCTTGAATCTGCAGATCAATGTGGCGGGGAGCTGGACCCCACTGAGTGGAGGACCAGCTGAAAGGCAGGGAGGCATTCCTGCTGGTTCAGGGGCATCTCTGGTGGGAGCAGAGGTACTCGCGGTTAGATCCGTGAGGCTCAAAGATGTCAAGGCAGCATTTGAAATTTTAGGCCCGACAATGATGTTGTGCTCCTGGCCTAAGGCAAGGCCCTGGGGGTCTCAACTGGCAGACAGATGGGGACGCCTCTTCGAGAAGTCGGGCTAGATGCACAATGGCAATGCGTCCGCCTCAGGTCCGCCTGTCAAAACTAGCAGCAGACGTGTCACCATGCCCTCCAGGAGCCCTGACTTACTCTCTTTTCTGTAGTGTGTTGTCAAACAGAGGAAGTCACTCTCAGAGAGGTAACACCCTATGTCTTAGATGTTTTAAATAATTCCCGGGATTGTTAGTAAAGAAAAAAAAATTTTTATATGTATGTTTACAGGCCATTTGTTCAACTATCCATAAACTTGGTCTAATTACATTGGGTTGTTTGTCTATTTTTAAAAATTGACTTATAGGTGTTGAAGTAAATACCTACTCTGAATATAAATCCTTTGTGGACAGAGTTGCATGAGCTCTCTTGTCTTTTTTGTTGGTTTACAGTCTTTTTTGTGTGTGAAGTTTTAAATTTTGATGCAGCCACAGTTACCCTAGTCCTATCATGTCTGTGCTTTGTGTCTTTCTTCAGAAGGTCTTCTGTACCCCAATTTTGTAAATTGTGCTTCTATGCACAATTCAGAGTATTTTTTCCTGTTTCTTGTACAATATGAGATAAGATCTGACTTTCCGCTGTAACCGTTCCAGGAATCTCTATTTTGTTTCATGGTTTCATGCGTCAACTCTGTGCCAACATTTCAGTTGCTAGGATGTGTGTAATGTATCATGTAAAATATATATACATACGGTTATTCATGCTTTTATATCTAGCAGGAACATTTTCTCCTTTGTTTCTTCTTTTGAAAACTTTCTTGGCTACTTCCTTACATTTTCTTTTCCTAATTAAATTTAGAATTATCTTGTCCAGTTTCATAAAATATTCTTGTGAGGTTGTATTAAATTTATAAATTAAGTTAAGAGATTTGAAATTATTCATGAACAAGAAATCACCAGGGAGAAATATCTGGATGTACTTTCCCTAATTCTCCAGATAATTCATATTGTTTGTATGTTGGTAGAGTTGTAAGTCAGTGGGTAGGTCATGATAACATAGGGAAACAAATTCAATATTTTACAACGAACATTCTTTCTAGATTTCACTGAATAAATATAATTTATATTTGTATGTAACAAACATCTTAACATTCCAGCAAATATAGTTTCTAGATCATCCTTGAGTTTATAGATTAGTAACCTATTTAGTTAAAAATTGAATATTACAGAGGCATTCTACTCTTATTAAACATTTAAGAAAAATGTGTTTATGTATAAGTGTAAAATGAAGAATCTTGTTTCTTTGCTCTATAATTATTTGTCAATTTTTGGAGACCATGAGATGAAGATACTCCTAGTCCTCTTTATCTTAGTTACTGGCTAAATATTGGCCTTCAGGTCAAATACAGAATGAACTGATTCTTTCTCTCAAGGTTTCTTACTAAATAACCTCACACAGAGGTGACCACACATGGCTTATAGTTTTAATTATCATTTTAAACAGAATGAATTTACATTTGGGGGGTTTTCTGTTTCTCCAACACTGAGTCTTACTATGTGATCATTTACCCATTTGTATAGGCTATAAGAGCCAAGGGCAGGCGACCCCAAAATGCACCACTTTGGTATATTGATTATTTGCAATAAAAGTTACTTAAGAGACAGTCTGTGCAAGAAGACCCTTCCCTGAAAGCGGGAAATAAATCTCCGTTGTGAAAAGTGCCCTCCCGGCACCAGGAGGGAAGGAGACATCCTCGTCACCAGAGGGGGTACGGTACGTCTGGAGTCCAGAAGGCTGCATAAACAACCCTGGTGCTTTTACTAATTTACTATCCCAGCCTAAACTCTGCTTCGAATCCTTACTACTTGAAGCTCCCAAAGTTAAGTGTTCTTTATCCTGTCAATTCCTCACAGAGTTATTATCTCTTTACCTAAAAAATATAAACACTGCCTGCCCCGGTCATTTCTGTAGGCCTCAATTTCATTACTGGGCCTTCCTGTGCACATAATAAAACTGGGCTTTTTCTCCTGTTAATCTGCCTCATTTCAATTTGATTCTTAGTCCAGCTGGAGGACTATGAGAGGTAGAGGAAGGTTTTTTCCTTCCCTTCAAGGCCTTTTGTATTTTGAGTAAACTGCAGTTTTTCATCTGAATCTTGCACATTTTTTATGAGGCTCCTAGGATTTTGTAACTTTTGTCATTGTAGATGGATCCCTTTTATTCCCAACCTTAAAAACCGTATATAAAGATAGTGACTTTTGTACATATATGTTATTTCTATCATCTTGCTGAGTCTTGTTACTACCTATAAAGGTTTTCAGTGGGTCCCCATGACTTTCTAGCTGGATGATCACAGACAGTAAACAGGTGGCTCCCTTTCTCTTTGTTGACAACATGGGTGTCATTTCTCTTTCCTCTTCCCCTGACGAGGACCTCAAGTATCCTGTGGAACAGTGGCAGTGACAGTGACCATCCTTGTGTTCCAGATTTTGATGAGAATTCTGGTATTTCTACTTGTGTAGAAGTTTCCGCCAGATACATTCGTATCAACTTAAAGGTTTTTCTAATCTAAGTTTATTAAGAGGCCGTGGAGTGGAGTGCTGGTGGGTAAAGACGACCTCACTTCTCACATTCACTGGCTACAACTGGTCTACGGCCACACCTACCTTCAGGAGAGCTGAGGTGCAGGGGCTGGGTGTGGTCGACCATTAGGAATGTCTGTCCTTCAGGTGACCTTAGCATTTTTCAGCCCAGTTGAGAGGTAAAGAGGGAGCTAGTCTTAATTATGCCCAGATGACAGGTGTGCTGGGTTTTTAATATACATCTTTATTAATTTTAGCCTGAATGTGTATGTACTGGGATGAATAATTACCCCCCAATTCAGGTCCACCTGGAAACTGCAGATGTCCCCTTCTCTGGAGATTGGGTCTTTACAGATGTTTCAGGCTAGAATGAGGCAGACTGCATTAGGGTGGGCCTCACTGCAGTGGGTGGTGTCCTGCTGAGTAGAGGGGAGTTTGCACACGGACACACACAGCCAGGAGACCGCCCGTGATGACGGGGCAGGTTGTGCAGTCACTGCGTGAGCCAAGGGGCACCACTTGGGCCAGAAGCTGACAGAGGAGGAAGGGTCCTCCCCTGGAGCCCCTGGGGGCTGCGTGGCTGTGGGCCCTGACAGCACCCTGATCTCACACTCTGCCATCCAGAAACATGAAACAGAACATTTCTGTTGCCTTCAGCCGCCTGGTTTGAGGAATGGAAGCCTAACACAGCACACACGAGATTCTCTAGACCAGAGACTGGCTCTCACTGGGAGCTCACCGGCTCACCAGCTTGACAAGTGCGACCCCATCGTGAGGCCCAGGCCTGCACCCGGTCACACGTGAGGCAAGCTGGTGGGAGTTTTTCTTACATCAGCAGCAGGACACTCTGTGCGGGAGGGATGAGGAACAATGATTTATTTTTCTCTGCTTAGAAAGGGAGGAAGGCACCTATTCCCGCCCCCTCTGAAAGGGTCTCCTTGGAAACACAATGGGCCTGAGTCCTTAATTCAACACTTTGGTGTGTAAAGAAAATATCCAGGAGGGTTGCCTGGGTGGCTCAGTTGGTTAAGCGACTGCCTTCGGCTCAGGTCATGATCTTGGAGTCCCGGGATCGAGTCCCACATCGGGCTCCCCGTTCAGCGGGGGGTCTGCTTCTCCCTCCGACCCTCTTCCCTCTCGTGCTCTCTGTCTCTCAATCTCTCTCTCAAATAAATAAATAAAATCTTAAAAAAAAAAAAAAGAAAATATCCAGGAGCCAGATAGCCCTGTGGGTGTGTGGGGTGTGAGTGTGTATGGTGTGGTGTGTGATGTATGTGTGATATGTGGAATGTGTGTGTGGGTGTGTGTGCATGTATGGGGTATTGTATGTGTGTGGTGTGATGTGTGCATGCGTGTGATGTGTGCGTGTCTCAGCTTTAAGACTTGGAGTCCTCTCGATGCTGAGGCTCACACTTCCTTGAAATGTCCCCACCTGGGGAGATGGCTACTCCTTTTTGCCCCTTGGGGGGTTTAACGTAGGGACCTAGGTTGAGCTGTAACATTTGGCTTTTTGGGGGGAGACGAGGGAAGTTTTATTATCCTTCCGGATCGAAGAAATTACTAGACAGGAAGCTAGAGCTGCGATCCTTGTGGCACGTGAGGAGTCCAGGAAGCGGGGCTCTGCAGCAGTGCCCAGAAGTCCAGGCGAGTTTCACTTCCCCACAAAGTGTACCTGGGGGGTCCTGGGAAAACTGGGGCCATGGTCGCCCTCCATCATAGCACACATAAAGCTGGAAATGAACTACAGACACAGAGGTGTGCACGCTCACTGAAGATTCAGGAATTTACAAAACATTTAGGGGAAGAAGTGTGTCAAAAAGGAAAGTAAGCCGTTGTAGAAACCTTTGCACCAGAACCTGCAAAACAATAGTAACAACCTCCAAGTATTTTATTATGGACAATAATAGTAACTGAGAATGATCCAGGCAAACCTTACTGTAAAAAACACTGTCGGCAAGCAAAGCATCCTTATGAATACAAGCAAACGAGGTAGTAATTAGGAGAGAAGGTGTCGGTCCCCCAACCACACAAAACAATGTGTATGCAGCTTGCAAGAGATGAAAGAGAACTGAAGTCATCAACATTAGAAATGCAAACGGGGGGGGGGGGTGCGCCTGGGTGGCTCAGTTGGTTAAGCGACTGCCTTCGGCTCAGGTCATGATCCTGGAGTCCCAGGATCGAGTCCCGCATTGGGCTCCCTGCTCATCAGGGGGTCTGCTTCTCCCTCTGACCCTCCCCCGTCTTGTGCTCTCTCTCTCTCTCAAATAAATAAACAAAACCTTAAAAAAAAAAAAAAAAAGAAATGCAAACGGGGTTATAAAACCAGATTAAGAAGAGAACATTATGTGTATATACATGCTAATAAATTTGAAAGGTCTTAATAAAATGAATTAATTTCCCAGAAAAAATAACTGACTCAGAAAGAAATGTCTGAATATACTAAAAACAATGTAAAAATTGAAATAGTGAATTTAGCATTAGTTAAATGCTAATTTAGTTAAATGCTAAAAATAGTTAAAAATAGCATTCTTTTAAAAACAAAAGCTTCCATTCCTGAATGATTTTGCAAGTGCTAATTTGAAAGTTTAAAGGAATAAATCATTTCAACATAGAAAAACATTTTAAAAACCTCCCTAACTCATTAATGATGAATAATGTATGTACCAAAATTTAAATATGCTAGTTCCCCCAACTCCAAAACTATAGATCAATTTTGGTTAAGACTGTGGTACTGTCTATTGCTGCATAACAAATTAACCCCCAATTTGGTGGCTTAACACTTTTGTTCTCTGAGGGTCTCTGCAGGTCGGGAGTCCGGTGTGGCTGGTGGGGTCCAGGCAAGACCGCAATCAGGGTGCTGGCCGGGCTGGGGTCATCTCAGCGCTCGAAGGGGGAGGGTCTGCTTCATCCTCACTCACGTGGCCGTCAGCCTCAGATTCCAACTGGCACACAGCAGAGACATCAGCTCCGTGTGGGCCTCTCCAAAGAGCATGTCTCTCCACAACACCACAGATGGAAGGTGCACATGGCACAATGCTTTCTCGGTCCTGGAGGCTGGAAGTCCAGGATCCAGGCGTGGGCAGGGCTGGTTTCCCCTGAGGCCTCTCTCCTGGGAGTGCAGACCCTGTGTCCTCACTGGTCGTCCCTGTATATGTCTGTGTCCTCATCCTCTGTTCTTATAAGGACACCTGTCATAATGGATTAGGACTCACCATAATTACCCATTTTAACTTAATTCCTTCTCTGCAGACCCTACCTGCAAACACAGTTGTGTGCTGAGTTCCTGGGTGTTAAGGCTTCACCATACAGATTTTTTTGGGGGGGTACACAGTTCGGCCCATCACAGCACAGGCAGCAGCCCCTGGGAAGACCTGCTTCCAGATCGTAAAACCTAAGTACAGGACAGATACTTCCTCAGCATGATAGAATGCTTACCTGCCACAGACCCGGGCGGCTCGGAGCTCAGGACTGCGGCAGGGGGCAGGAACGCTGCAGCTGGTCAGTGAGCTGGTCTGCGGGGGTGGTTAGTGTTGGGGGAAGGGGAGCTCTGGGGGTCCCGCCGTTCTGGCCAAAGTCCAGTTCCACCCTGGATTCCTCTCGACGCAGAGGGTCAGAGGCCTGGGGAGCAGGGCCAGGAGACCCCCCTGGAGGTTGGTGTCTAAGTAATTGTGGACGGTCCTGCCGGCGGACTCTCTCTGAGTGGGCACCCTTGGCATCTCTACACTGCAGGGGAAACTGAGGCTGGGAGAGCTGCCTGGGGTCACAGGGTCCAGTGCTACGGCCACATGGCCTCCATGCCACGTCGTTGGGAGATTCTTCTGGGAAAGTGGCAAAATAATTCCAGTTTCATCTTGGAGAAAGAACAAGTGAGCATCCAGCTGGGCTGCATTTCTCAGAGTTGTGTCTAAGTGAGCATGTAATTGGAATATACGTAGAACAAAATTACTAACAAAACCCACCTATGGCAGGCTTAAACCAGCACAAAAGCCAGGAATAACAAGGCCACGCATTCCTCTACCCATTGTTCAGATTTTATTCTCAGATTTTTTTTTTTTTTTTTTTGAGACAGAGAGAATGAGAGATACAGAGAGCACATGAGAGGGGGGAGGGTCAGAGGGAGAAGCAGACTCCCTGCCGAGCAGGGAGCCCGATGCGGGACTCGATCCCGGGACTCCAGGATCATGACCTGAGCCGAAGGCAGTCGCTTAACCAACTGAGCCACCCAGGCGCCCCTATTCTCAGATTTTTTAAGTGAGGCATGCCCGTGGTACAACGCCTCCGTGGTCAGGACAGTTCGACCAAGAGGCGGCACAGTGAGCAGGTCACTGGGGGCAAGCCCGCATGGCGCTGGGGAGGCAGTCCAGCTCCGCGGTCCCGCCTACGAAGGGCTCCAGCGCCCCTCGACCCTGACAGTCTGTAATTCCAAGGGGCACCTCCAGGCCTCCCTTGTCCTCCTTAGAGCTGCCAACCCCTAATTCCTGGTGTCCTTCCCCACAAAAGCCATCGAACCATCATAGGAGAGTTTATTCTATTTCATAGAGGGGTGACTTCTCCCAGGGCTTAGATACTGCTTTAGAGAGAACAAAAGTTTTTAAATATTTCCTTTTGTGGTGACAGAAGGAATAAACAGGGGGAAAAAATGGCCAAAAATAGAACTAAAATTAGTAACATTTCCCAGAAAAGAGGGAAAAAAATCTCAACTTCCCTTGAAAATAAAATAAATGTAAAAGTATGTAAAGAAAAAGAAAATTCAAAGGTACGTAAAGATACTATTCCACATTGTTTCAATTAGCTTATTTTTTGTAAAGGATAACATCCCATGTTGAATGTTGATGTGGTTAACTTGATAAAAAATACGTATAACTTTTGGATAACCACTTTGCAAAGCAATCTGGGGATATGTACCCTTTGTAATATAACTCCTGGGTATTAAAATAGCATGCAATAATCACTGAGTACTTTCCTGAGATCAGCATTTTTACTGTATCGTTTCACTGAATTTTCACAGGGATGCTATGAGATGTGTGCCTTGTCTCTGTCATTTTATGGATGAAGTTCAGAGAGGTTATGTTCGGAGCCCAAGGCCATCCAGCTGGGGGGGTGGAGCCAGGACTGAGCCCAGGCAGGAGGACTTTGGCTCTCTACTAACTACATGTGGCTCTATCTTCTGAACCACTAACTAGTAAAACAGATAAACAGAAGAACTGAAGTGGTTTATTGGCATATGAGAGGGATGGAGAAAAGAGAGAAGGTTTAAACCATTTAAATCTACTTGGAAATATAAATGGGACAGGAAGACGAGAATGCAGAATAAAGGACATGTTTCATTAGGACGTCAGAATGGGATGGAGTTTGGAGAGGGGTCTTCACAGAGGTGATTAAGTTAAAATGAGGCCGTCAGAGTTAGGCCTGATCCAGCAGGACTGGGGTCCTTATAGGCTGAGGGCATCAGGACACAGACAGGGACAGAGGGACGTCCCAGGGGAAGACAGCCATCTCCACGCCCAGCAGAGAGGCTCCGGGGGAACCAGCCCTGTCCACGCTGGACCTCGGACTTCCCGCCTCCAGGTCTGGGAGGTGACAAATTCCGATGTTTAAGCCACCCGGGCCCTGGTGTTTGCTCTGCAGCCCGAGCTGCCCGATGCAGCCGGCCACCATGTACCCTGGTGATGTGCAGAGCCACCGGAGGGCGGTTTGTCTAGCGCAGCCCTCATCCACACCCTCTGACCCACCGATTCTGGCCAGCACCGTTGAGGTGGGGCCTTCGTGCCCTGCTGCACAGATGCTAAAGGACCAGTATTTCAGAGAAAGTAAGGGACGGACAGCCGTGAGGCTCAGCGTTCAGTTTATGTACTGATATAGGAATCCGGACAAACGTGCTCTCCCAGATGGAGCGACTGATACCAGGCCGAGGCATGCCTCTCCCCAGTCCTCCATCTCCCATCTCTGGAGTACTGCATTTGTGCAGGCAGGAGACCGGCGACCACCACGCCCCCCACCCATCTGCAGCATCTCTAAATGCATATCCTGCTGCCGGGAAACACATAAAACCTGCTTAGTCATCAATCAGATAATTCAAGATGTTGCCATCAAATGGGGCGCCTGTCTCGTTTCTATCAGGAAAAATCATCCATTGTCAGTTAGCGGGCGTCGAGGGGCCTCTGCCCCGCAGAGGCCAGCACTGCCGTGTGGACTGCGTTCAGATGATCCCATTACGGATGGCAGTCACCAGACAGGCCGTAGGGGAAGCGGCGGGCCCCGGCTCTGGCCCTCCCGTCCTTCGAGCCATGTAGCTGGAGGAAGCATTTGATGTCGGCCACCGTGGAAGCCTCGTGAAAGCAAGCAGTAGTCAGCTCTTCTGTTTACATGTTCTGGCTTTGGGGTTCGAATAAAGACCAAGGACCCGCTCATGCACTGAGAACGCGCTTTAAATCCCTGCCATTGCCGGGGCTGGTGCCATGGTCCGGGGCCTGCACGGTTCCCCAGGTCCCCCCTCATTAGTGTCCTGCTGTGGCCGGATTGAAATTCTTAATAATTTTGAACAGGGGGCCCTGCCCATTAACCAGGAGAGAGAAACAGTCTCCTAAGTGAAAGAGGCCGGTGTGAGAAGGCTTTGTACTCCGTGCTCCGGCCACGTGGCTTTCTGGAAGGTGCAGAACTATGGAGACAGTAAAGACATCAGTAGAGGGGTGGGTGGGTGCTGCATGGAGCATTGTTGGGGCAGTGAGACTACCTGGGCGAGACTGTCATGGCGGATGCACGGGGCTCGAACTCTCGACCCGAGATCAAGAGTCCAGCGCCCACGGACTAAGCCAGCCGGGTGCCCCATGGATGCTTGTCTTTACATATTTGTCAAAATGCATAGAATGTAGAGCACCGAGAGCGACCCTAATACAAACTGTGGGCTCTGGGTGACGGGTGGTGACGCGTCAGTGTGGGATCGTCAGCTGTCCGGTGGGATGCTGACGGTGGGCGGAGCTCTGGGGGAGCCGGGGGCGTCTACGGGAAATCTCTACTTCCCCTCAATTTGGCTGTGAACTCAACACTGCTCTAAAGAACGGAATCCATTAAAACACAGAGCAATGTACCAGTGAGGGTCTGCGTTTGGCAGTGTGAAGGTCGCGGGGACCCCTGTGTAGATGCTCCAGCCCCACACCTGTCTGATAAGGGGGGATCACAGTGTCCTGGACCCTCACCCCAGCTCTGCAGCCACAGGAGGATGGCGCCGTCCTCTTTGCCGGGGGACCTGCAGTCCCCAGGCCGCATGCGCGCTGCCCAGCCTCCAGGGGTGGGGGGCTGGGGAGAGGGGCACCAGCCCTGAGCCCAGTCTGGGGTCAAAGACGCACCGTCCTGAGCAGAAGGCCGAGCAATCTTGGAGGTGTTTCTCTTTTTCACACAATTTTGCCAGAGATAAACATGGAGTGTTTAATTTACTTTTTTACTTCTTGTGGTTACTATTACAGAGATTGGATTTGCTCTGTTGTCCGTGCTGGTGTTTTCGGGTGTTCTCATTTCTTGAGCAAAACGTATGTTTTAAGTTTTAAAACAAATCCAGACAGGCTGCCATTGGAATTTACCGGTCTTTAAAAACGCGTGATTCATTTAATGCCGTTGATTAAAACCTGGCTTCCAGAATGTTTTCTTGGGAGGCACACGTCTGGTCTCCGTTTCTGGAAGGCTCCGTTTTGGCACCGCCAGCCCATGTGCGATGACCTCACCGTCATCCCCCCACCACGCCGGCTCAGGTTTCAGCGGGACTGCTTAGAGCTCAGAGCCGGGAGAGCTCAGTTTGGGCAGGAAATGCAGAATCAGCACTAAGAAAGCAAATGTTTCCCTGAATCCCAACCAAAAAGTGAGATTCAAATGGGTGGAGTGATGCAGTAGCCTTTGGGAAGCAAGCAAGCAAGCTTGCTTCGGAAAATAGCCGAAAGCCTATTTTCCCATCTGTGCGGTCGGTGTGGCCAACACAGAGAGGATAGAAGGTGATTCTGGTAAATTAGGGGCATAAGTTGGTGACCCGGGACGTGCAGAGGCCCCTTTGAGCGCCTCGATTGTGTGATATGGACACTTGAGGCAAATCCAATCTAACCGTGACTTCTTGTTACGAGGCTCTGTAACCACTACATGGTGACAGATTACACGCACACGGAAAGGCGGGGGGGCCCGGGGCGCGGAAGCTTGTGTGAGAGTCACTGTCTGGTGCTGGAGATGTGGGGCTGCCCCTTACTGTCACAGTCCTGGCTGCAGGCCAGGAGGCTGCCCCTCCACCCCACCCCCACGTCTCTCTCCAGTCCCTGTCACCCCCTCCTGGCGGGCGCTGTTTCTGCTAGGACATGCTGGAGGCCCCGTGTCGGAGGAGAAAGCCTGCAGCCCTGGGCTCACAGCCCCGCCCACCGGGCGAGAGGGTGGTGCCTGCGGGAGCCTTCCTGATTCTCCAGGACTCAGAGAAGCCTTCAGGTCAGCACTTGGTGGCTCCTGGAGGACCCACAGGCACCCCAAGGGCCCCGCGGGGAGTTCTAGCTGGCCTGAGGCCTCCACGCCCCCACGGACGGGGAATCTCCTCTGCTCATCATGTTTGCTCCACTCCCCAGCCCACGCTGCTCCAAGCACATACGACCTGGGTGTTTGTCCAGTACAGGAAATCATGAGCATTTCCAGATTGAGCAGGGCATCGAGTGACAATAATTTGAGATGAGCAAGGATCTCACTAAACACAGGAGGGGCTGGGAGGCACAGTGGACAGAATTCAGACCTGGAGTCCAGGTTAATTCAACTCGAATGCAAATAATCCTCACGACCTCCCACAAGGTACCGTTTCTTTGTCATTTCCCTTTCCTGCAAAGTAGTAACCCTGCAAAGGCCACTGTGGGGTTTGATGGCCATGGGATCCCACACACTGCAGTGGGGGGCAGAGGTCCCCTCACCCACTGTGCACTAATGGCGATTACGGCATGGTCATAATGGAAGGGATCAGCCCGTCATTTTTTAAGATTGCATAGCCTCCATACGATAGAGAGCACGGATCTCAAGCACAGAGCTCAGTGAATGTCTACATGTGTACACGTCCACTTAACCAGCACCCAGATCAGAATATAGAACATTATCTTCACCTCTGTCTTCCTTCTATCCTCTTAGATTCTGGTACCAAGGCATGCAAATTAAAGTAGCAAAAGACAGATTAACTGGAGAGAGAAAAATCAGAACTTATTCACAGTGCAACATGTGTACTTTTCACTCTGCAAAGCTGGGGATCCAGCATGGACTTGGGGTCCTCTCTCAGTCTGGGTACATGCAACCAACATTGCCAATGTTTCCCTTTCATGTCACCTTCCCTGGGTACCTTCTGTGATGGGCCAAGTTGTGTCCCCCCAAGACTCATATATGTTGGAGTCCCCCCAGGACCTCAGACCATTACTGTGTTTGGAGGCAGGTTTAATGAAGTGATTAAGGTAAACTGAGATCACTAGGGTAGGTTCTGATCCAGTCTGCCTGGTGTCCTTATAAGAAGAGGAGATCAGGACACAGACACACACAAAGGGATGACCCCGAGAGGACACGGTGAGGAGATGGCTCTGCACGCCAAGGACCGAGGCCTCAGGGGAAACCAGTCCTGCCCACGCCTGGATCAAGGGCTTCTAGACTCCAGAACTGGGAGGGAGTAATTTCAGTTAGTGAAGCCCCCCCAGCCTGTGTGGTTTTGTTATGCAGCGCAAGCTGACCGATACACCTTCCTAGGTTTTTCCAAGGACTTAGGAGGTCTCCGTCTCCCCCTTTCCTGGCTGCTGCTGTGTTCCCCAGCAGTGTTGTTGAAATGGTCACACAGTGTCCTGACTGTTCACACTGACAATGCAATTCCTCCAGGGTTGTACCTACCTCCTCGTGCAGAATAGTTTGTCAAGAGACGCTTGTTTGGCTGAGCCCCAAATAGAACACTGAAGAACAAATATTGCATCCTTCAAGACTGTCTCACACGTTTTGTTATAAAATCTCCTCTCCCTTTCCTTGAAGTGGACCTGCCTTCATTCTGCAAGCCTACCTCCTCCCCGACCCGGCCTCCCTGCCCCAGTCATCTCAGCGGCGCCGCCCACAGGAGCCAACAGCACATTTCATAGCATAAAACCCGGACTTTGCCAGCAAATTTGACACGAGGGGCCGCCTGGGTGGCTCAGTTGGTTAAGCGACTGCCTTCGGCTCAGGTCATGATCCTGGAGTCCCAGGATCGAGTCCCACATCGGGCTCCCTGCTCCGCGGGAAGCCTGCTTCTCCCTCTGTCTCTGCCTTCCACTCCCACTGCTTGTGCTCTCTCTCTCTTTCTCTCTCTGTGTCAAATAAATAAATAAATCTAAAAAAAAAAAAATTGACACGAGGCATCTAATGCGACCCATGGGCCAACCGTGCACACGGAGGTTTCCGGGCTGTTCTAGGCACAGTGCGGGCAACACGGCAGTGCCTACAGGTCAGGCCATTCTTCTGCATCTGTGGGACGAGTGTCCCTCTTCACACGCACAGTATCCAGGGGATCCGAGCACATGCCCACCTGCCCGCTCTGCCCAGGTCACCCCTCTCCTCCCACCGCAGCAGCCTGGCTGTGTCTACTCCTGGGGCTGCCCTGGACCAGCCGCTCCCCTCGTCTACACCTGCAGCCTGAGCCTCTGGGCCTCCAGCCAGGGTGCTGGGATTTCAGAATTCACGCTGTCCCCCCCACCCCCACCCAGACTCAGACGGGACGCAGCCTGCGGTCCCTCCTGTTGCCCTCCTGGGACCCTGGAGCCCTCGCGGCCCCTCTCTCCTGAAATCCTCCCCGGCCAGCCACACTTGTCAGCTCCCTCTCCTTGTTTCAGGCAGGGCCACAAAACAGTTCCCATCTGACGTTCTCTCCTGAACTTGCTGTGCCAGCCTCGCCCCTGCAGCACACGCTGATGGGCTCCTCTGGCCGAAGCCGCCGGCCGGCCGCAGTCCTGGTCCCTCTTGACCACCAGACAGGTGGCTCCTCCTCTCCCTCCAGCACTTTCTTCCCTCAGCCCCGGAAACCCTCCTTCTCGGTTCCCTCAGCTTGTCACCCGCCCGTCCGTCAGTGCCAGGCCCTCTGGGACTCAGCCCCCCCCCCCCCCGTGACCCCTCCTGCCCAGGGTGAGCTTGTCTGAGGCCACCTCCTGGCGCCACCCACACCATCCAGCCGGGTGCCTCTCCGCGGCCGGGGGCCACGGCAGGGGCCACCGACACCTCCATCCGATGTCCAGCACACGCCCCAGACTTAACTTGCCGAGAAACCAACTCAGGTGTTTGCACTGCAGCGGCCTCACCGCAACCCTGCACCTGCTCCAGCAAACTCAGCAAGTGCCGGCTCCACCTTTCCAGGGCTGGGGCCACAGACACTGGGGTTGTCTCATTCCTGTCTCTTCTCCAGAGCCCCCGCCCGCCCCCTCGGAGGCCCCCCAGGGCTGCTAGCTGTGCCCTGTGCACCTTGCCCCCACGCGCCCCGGGACTGCTGGTGGCTGTCCCAGCTCCGAGGCCCCCAGTCTCCGGAATGAAGTGTCTCCACACACGTTTTCTTCCTTTAAATGAAGAAGCAAATCCCGCCTTCCCTCCTACTCTGGGACTCTGGGACTCTCGGGTGGCAGGCGTGGTCTGCAAACCGCGTATTTACCACCTGCCCCTTTACAGACAGAGTGCCATCCTCTGGATAGGCCATCCCCTGCGTGACCTCTGGCCTCTAAGCCTGGGATGCTGCCTTCATGTTCTTGTTTGGCGGTTGGTGAGCTAGCTTGCTCTTTCTTGTCCTTCCTTCCTTCCTCCTTTCCTTCCTTCCTTCCTTCCTTCCTTTCTCTGATTAATTTTCCTCTTCTCTTTTTCTTATGTATTGGGGGGGATTCTGTCCAGAGCTCTCCACGCCCATCTTAATGCATGGCTTCTGTTTGTGCTGGTACATTTAGTCATGTATGAAATGTCATCAGATGAGGCAAACTGCGTGGAAGTATTTAACAAACCTTGGCGTTTTCCGTAACTGCTGCAGGGTGGGGTTTCCGTCAACGGTTCCTGCTCAGTTTGTCCTAGCACAGCTGCTTTCTGCTCCGTCCACACTTGGACGTGTGAGAGGATCCACGGAAGCCTTTTCGGGAACTGGTCAGCTCACGGGCCCTCAGCTCCATAGTGCTGTAGCAGATCCAGGCCTTGGGGACACGGCAGACATCGCGTCGCTGCCTCCAGGCCCTGCGGTCCAGGTTCAGCTGATGTCAGGATCGCCTCCAAGAGTCTCCATGCTGACTCCAACTGTGTTTACTGTCATAATACTGTGGCTCCTCGACCACGCCTCCCACGTTCTGTGAGCCTGGCAGGCTCTCGTCCCACTGAGAGGGGGCATCAGCGTCCCACCCTTGAGCCTGGCAGGCTCGTACGGTGTGGGGGACGTAGGCCACCCACTTGTGACATGAGGCACAGCGGCTCGGGGCTTGGGGCAGCCCGACCTCGCAGAGCCCACAGTGCTGGGAAGGCGACCTGGGGGCATTCCCGTCAGCCGTCAGCCTCGTGGGTGCTCTGCTGCAGACACCATCGACCTGCCCCCACGCGGCAGCCCCCGCCCCCGCCCCAGGCCTTCCCTGAATCCCCACCCACAGATTTAGGAACAAAAGAGGACGGTGGTTCTATGTCCCCATGTCAAGTGCTTTGAAACCAGCAGCAGTAACTGGAGCAAATACAGACCAATCTTGAGGATACCCTGTGCTCATCGTTCTTAGGAAGCCCTACAAAAGGCGTGACTGGAATAGAAACCAAATGAAAAGAGGAAACTTCAAAGTCACGACATTAGCTTTGTTTGCGGGATAGCGTGTTTGTCCCACGTCAGCCGGGACTCCAGAGGGGCCGGGTCCACGCGGTCTCCGTGGGTGCCTTCCCAGCCTGGACACCTGAGCCATGGCGGCCATGCACTCACTATGCTGTGTATTCATTGTTACTCATTTCCATGAACGACCCCAAATCCCCCGCCTTGCGCCTTGGCCTTCTCTCTGCCCGCGTGCACAACCTGCGCACCCGCCCTGCCTCCCTTCTCGGGGTGGTTCCAGCGCCAGGGCTCTGTGGCAGCTCCACCGTAAACACGTGTGCGAATGTGGCACCGACTCTCCCGACGGAACCCGGTTACTGGGGGGCGTGAGTGATTCAGCGCTTGTGGGTGCTACGACGTTTCCAGAGACTGCCACTGAAATGATAACATAAATCCTAAACGCTTCTGGAGAGTCCGTGACTCTCTGAGCTGATGTCCTCCCTACTCCGACTGGAGAAAGTGAGATTTTAGGCTAGTTACCAGGGAGGAGGGACCACTGGCTTGGGGACCATTGACCCCTTGTGGCCTGCTGTGGCCCCCACACTAAGTCTGTGGTTGCTCAGAATCGAACTTGGAGACAAAAACTTGAGGGCGGGTGGTTTATTTGGGAGGGGCAGGGAGCACCCCTGAGGTGGGGAAGCGAGATGGGGGAGGGGTGCTGTGAAGCCCGCTCCCGCAGGGGAGACCAGGGTGAATCCGGGGAAACCCACCCTTCTCAGCATAATGCTTAAAACAAAGCACTTAGGATTACAAAGAAAATCCTTTGATTGCAACTCAGGGTCAGAGTACGAAGAATACACTGGCGATGTAGTAACACAGATGTGCGGCGATGAGCCGCAGCGGCTGGCCTGACGGGCAATGTCATTTTAAATCGTGAGGAGCTCCAACAGCGGTTCAGGTGAGCTTGCTGTTGTGCACCAAGCACGCAGGTGCCCGATGCTGCGTGGCATGTCAGCCACGCTCATAGTGCAAGGACATCCGAATGACAGAAGTCAGTGAAAACACACACATGACCTTTCCCGTGCACGGTCTTGGCTGGCCGAATTCTGCCCACGGAGCCCGGGGCAGAGCCTCCGGCCCGCAGAAGGGACCGCGTGCCTGCGGACACTGCAGGCACCCCGTTTGGCCTCGCCTGCCCCGCGCAGGCGGGGGTCCCGTGCTTCCCCTGCAGACAGCCTCCTCCTGGGGTCCCACTGGCCTCTCACCACCAAGCAGGTCCAGACCGGGCTCGTCAGCTTTCCCCTGGAGCCCCCCGCCTCGCGGAAACACAGCCGTGGAGAGACCTGGCGGGCACCGTGTGACAAGCACCAGCGACCGTGCTGGGCCTGACAAGCACAGATGGGTGCGTAATCAAGGATTCCAGAGCGGTGGGGGTCACTGTCCTCCGAGAGTGGCAGGGGCTGTGCGGCCCCAGTTGGGTAGCCAGGGAGGCGCACCGCGGATCAAGCCTGAAGATGGGCAGAAGGACACCCTGACTGCTGGCTCAAGGCGAGACTCCCATTTCCAGCAAAGCCTGCACCAGCAGTGAAGTGGAATAATGGAGAACAGATGGAAAACCCGGGGAGACGCCGGGAGCGCCAGGGGTCGGAGTTCAGGCAGCATTTCTGGAAAGAGAATAAAGAGTGTGTTTCTTGGGTCTGATTTTCACATGCCTGACCTATGTAACCAGACAAATATTTGTGGATCTCCTCCAGCACTGCAGAGCCGCCATGGGAGCCCGCACAGGAATGTTCCCGCATACCAGTCTCCCTGCTGGCCCCAGACTGCCCTGCAGTTGACCCGAGCCATCAGGAACTCCACGTTTCCCCGGGGAACCTCGGTGTCACCTGCACCGTGGTTCCCTGGGCCGCACCATTCACACCCCACCCCTCCGTGTCCTGGTCTGTGCTCGGGGGCTTCCTGGGGAGGGGGCGCGGGGTGTAGACACTGGCGAGGCGCCCCGTGGACCGGGTGGGAGGGCGTGGTGGTGCACGCGGCATCACAGGGTGCTGGTGGGCCTGGGAGGGGGTCGCAGCCTGATGCTCATGCACTCCCTGCGGCGTCTGCAGCTGTGTCAACCTGGAAACCCGGGAACTTGCCGCCCTGATTTGGGCCCCGAGGGTGGAGCCCAATGTGACGCCTTTCTGAATGCTTCAGTCAGCCCGTCCCTGCGGCGAGCGTCTGGCTGCTTGCCTTCGAGGGGCCGCATCGCGCATTCTGAGATACACAGTTATTCCCAATTGGAAACCAGCCAGCAGGTGAACTGCGACGTCACCGACCAGCAAGAGCTCTGTCATTGCGTTGGTGGTGACACCAGTGGGTGACATTTAAGCCACATTTGGGTGTCTCTGATTTTACTGGAGTCCTATCACGATGCAACATGGAAAGGAGAAGGTCTTTTTGGCTCATCCACCTGCCTGGGTGTACGCGGCCGGCCAGCTGGTGCAGCTGAAAGCAGAGGGCAGAGGCACGTCCCTTCCGCCTCGCCCGGGCCTCACCCAGCTCAAAGATGCCCCGTACGGGGAGACCTGCAGGCGACCTCCAGCAGCAGCGGCTCAGATACAGAGATAATAAGGCTTTGGACTCAACGAAACAGGAACTACGGTGAAGCTGAGGTATTCTTGCGGCTTCAAAATATGCTCTAGGGCCTCATGGTGGCAAAGAGGTCAAGGGCTGATGTCGATGGGGACCCGCGCACATAACCCCAGGCTGGCCTCCAATGCCACCAGCGGCCGGGGCCTTCATAGGGAGGTCACCTTGAAGACTGGTGAGTCCAACTGCCAGGACTATGAGGCCTGGAGAGGGCCTGGCGTGTAGTAGGGGCTCAGTAAATGTCCGTGAACACCTTAAGGTCTGATAATGAGGAAGAGAATTGAGGTTTCTGAGTTTTGTGCGATTGGTGCCAATCTTGTTTTTGACTGGCATCATCCTTCCCCGTTTTAAAATTGTTTCTCTTTTCTGACAATGGTGCTGCCCCTTGCTTCAGGGCTCCACTCTGCGCTCCATGAGGTTTGGGTGGGCCGCCCCCCACACGGCTGCGGATTCGACCCAAGTAGGCCCCTCGATGCTCTGTCCTGAGGAGGAGTGACTCCGGCGACATGCACAACGACCCTGCACCCCGAGGACTCCACAGTCCTGGCGCCCCGGGCCCCTGCCCACCCTCTGCCCTCCCCCTGCCTGTCCCACACCTGGACTTCAAGCCTCCCCATTGGTTCTATGGGATGTCTGGGTTCCCAGGATGAGAACCCATTTTTGTCATGCTTAAGTTTGTCAGAGTTGATTTCCACTGCCCCAACCAACTGAAAAATACGAGATTACAAAATAACGTACATTTGATGTGGAATTTGTCTTTTTCCCAAATAGCCCTTATGAAGTTGATGATGCAGGTGACACGTTAGAAGCAGGGAAATATCCCAGTGCTGGACGCACACTGGGCTCGGGCCCTGCATCACGTGTGAGGTTTGTCCAGCAGCCTCCTGGTGGTTCCTGCTGCCCTTGCTCCCAGACTTGCCCTCCCTTCTGCCATGAGCGTGGTGTGAGTGAGCCTCTGACCCCCTCAGTCCCCAGCCGTGGGTCTGTGCGGCTCCCACTCAGGCCCCCATCCTGGCTCCCAGAGCCATGTGGACCCTCTGAAATTGTAGGCACAATTGTGTTTGTGAGCACCATGTTGAAGAATGTGGCCATAGTTTTGTTCAGATCCTCAGAGGTTTGCACCCTTGCCCCCAAATGAGGCCCGTTGTCGACAGAAAAGAGCCCATAGTCCTTCACGTGTGTATGAGCCTGACTAATTTTTACCTTCTGCTGCCTTGGATTTACGGAATACCTTTTATTCCATAAATCCAATGACTGTGAAGCGCTCGCAACTCTTAGAATGTGCTAGGGTGTTTTATGATTTCGTATTACTGTACCTGCGGCACCTTCCAGAATGTTCTCCCCAGACAGCCTACTTGCCCCTTGCCAGTTGACACCCTCTCCCTCATCCTTCAGTGCTCCATACAGGGATGACTCCCTCCACAGAGCTAACCCCCAGAGGGGACCTCCTCTCCCAGACATGACTTCATTACCGTCCACGTGGCTCTGACACTGCGGTCATCTGAGGAGGTGCATTATGACTGATGTCTGATTTACGAAAGGGGAGAGAATTCTCATTTCCTTTAACAGCAGTCCCTGTCCTGTACCGACCCCTGTTTAGCTGAGCATCTCCACGGTGCTGTGGTTGCCAATGGCCTTAATGAACCCCACTTCCTGTTTTGCCCTTGTGGAGTCCCCTCCAACATGGGGTCAGATGGGTCCATGGAACCATTGACATATGATACAAACACATCACTTCAGTGATCATGTCGGAGGAGAAACTGACTTCTGACTGATACCGCCTGCCCCCTCTCTTTCCCATCACTTGCACTGGGGAAGCCAGCGATCATTTCACGAGCAGCTCGGCAGGGTGGCTACGTGAGGAGGAACTGAGGCCTCGGGCCAATGGTCAGTGGGGAGCTGATGACTGGTGACAAAGGTGTAGACTGGAATCCTCCGGCCCCATGCAGGCCTTCAGATGAGACTGCAGCCCCAGTTCACACCCCAAGCCAGGAACACCCAGGCCAGCTACTCCCGGGTTCTGACCCCAGAGACTGTGGGTCTTGGAGTCATGTGTCCCGTAGCCTTGGCTAACTCAGGCAGGCTGTATGAAAAGTTACAGAGGTTTGCATTATGATTGACGTTTATGAAGTATCAAAACTACCATGACACGATTATCATGACCCTTTCCAGAGAGTGAAAATTAGGTGATTCAGGAGATTGACCTACAACTAGAAATCAGGGCCTCAGTGTTTAGCACCTGGTGAATTTCTGGTCTTTTTTTTTTTGCTTGAAATGAATGAGGGGAAGTCTTCCTTCAAATCTCATGGTGGTCCAGGTGTGTGTGGCTGGCTGCTATTCCTCATTGAACTCTATTCCAGCACACCCTTAGAGCCAGACACTCGGATGAGTGGGAAGCAGGCACGGAGCAGGGACTGTCTGGAATGTCGGGGTGGAGGAGTGCAGGTCCCTGGGAATGGGGTAGACCATCAGGACACGTGCACCGATGCTGACCGCGGCATCCCGCGTCCACTCGAAGCGTACCTCATCCGGCAATGCAGTTTGTTGACCTTGGCCAAGCGCGGCAGTGGTTTTCCTGTAGCGAGAAGACCTGCAGCCACAGCCGTCCGGAGCGTGTCTGTTACAACGTTCATACTCAAGGATTCGTAAGGAGATGGGAAAACTCGTTCCAGCTGAAACTCATAAAACTTAGCTTGGGAATGAAATTTAAAACAAAACAAAATAGCTACGGGCCTTCCCTCCCTCCCTCACCCAGCAAGACTATATATTTTCAGAGAGACTTGATCTCTGGCTTGAATTACATGAAAGGACATAACGGAGATTTTGAGCATACAGGAAATGTGGACTGTTGTCCCAAATGGGTGTTTCCCCTTGATTTTGTTCCCACAGTTCTGAAGATGGAATGATCCTGAAATCGGATGGGGATAGAAAGTGGTGGCTCTGCCATTTGATGCTAAAAAGACAGTATAACTGACTGTTTACTTGGACACACTGTATGTATTTTCTCCATGTGAACTTACTCCCAACAGTCTCATGTAGAACCAACATGGAGCAGACTGCAAAATATTAGGGAGGAAAGTAACAAATAAGAAACATTAGCATCCATTAAGAATGTACCAGGCATTATTCTAACCACAGACAACCCTTTACGCACTCGATTTTCATAACCATCTTACAAAATGGCTACTCATAATACCCATGTTCGTGTATACAAAAGCTGAGGCCCAGAGAGGCCTAACATCCCACCCAAGGTCAGACAGTAAGAAACTCCTTTCTGAGCTGGGATTTGAAACCAGGCCATGTAGCTGGAAAGTTTGTGTTCTGAGCCACTGTATTTTCACTGAAATGGAAATTCATGCCCTCTTCTTGGATGTGAAGCCTAAGTATTGTTTCATACATTTGGAAATTTAAAAAAAAAAAGAATTCAAATCAAAGTTTATTTTGGGTAAGTTGACAAAAAGTCCTAAAGCTCATTCAGAAAGAATATAGAAAAATAGCTTGAAAATTCTAAAAAAGCAAAACAAGGAAGATGACGTTTCCTAGCAAATTTTTCACATATATGGTAAAAATGTTAATAAATTAGTTTGATGCTGCTGTTTGGGCAGGCAAATCAGTGGAACAAATAGGGAAGTCCAGAATCACACAGAAACATACCTGACTCTATTAATTTTTCTTAAACAGCCACAGAGACTTTCCCATTAACAGTAAAGGAGTCACCCAACTGTGACTGTTACAATCAGCCAAGCATTAGGTGGAAAAAAAGTTAGATCCCTCTCTCACACCCTGCATCAAAACGAACCTGAGGTGGTTTCCATACTGAAGGGGCAACAACACACATAAAACTATGAGCACAGCACGAAAGCCAACAATGACACACTCAGGGTGCAGGAAACCCCACAGTGCTGGCGAGAACCACAAGCGGAAAGACCGCCAGATTGGTTCCCCAGAGATGTGTGCCCAGCGGTGTCATAGCAGAGTTTAAAGACAGAGACACATTTGCAACGTAAGTGATTAAAAACCTGAATATATAACTAAGCTTTACACATTTATCAGAAAAGGAGAGATGGCCCGAGGGGAAAGCAGTATAAGCTGGGAACACTGAAGCCAGGAAGGAAGAGCAAGAAGCTAGTGACTGCCTGCAGAAACTACCAGCCTCAGGAGGCATCAAAGATACGGATTCTCTCTCTGTCTCGCTCTCTTGCTCTGTTCTCTTTCTGCCTCCCTTCTCTCCCTGTTTGTCTCTCCCTCTGTGTATGTCTCTCAATCTGTCTCTCTCTCTGTCTCTCTCTGTCTCTGTCTCTCCCTCTCTCTCTCTGTATCTCTCTCTCTCTGTTTCTCTCTGTGTCTCTCTGTGACTCTCTCTTGGTCAATCAGGTGAACCAAGCTTAAAAAGAATGGTAACACTCAGTTTTGGGAGGTCAGGTAGGAAAAGATCCTTAGTGTCTTTTCTGAGGATAAAAGTAACATTCACTTACTATGAAACTCAAGGAAACATTGAAAACCGTACATAAGAGAGTGGATGTTCCTCGACATCTCCCATCCGGAGCCCATCTTGTCACCGTGGTGTTCTGTGTCCTGCTTGGCTGTCCCAGGCAGTATCCTCAGCAAGCCCGTCTTGCACACGGCCCAGAGTGCGCTGGTCCTGGGAGGGGGGCCTCGCACACAGACGGTGGCCCTCGGCAGCAGGAGGCATACTGTACTTGCCACACTGTTCCCGGGACCAAGCAGGACAGCCAGACATCCTGCAGATGTTTGTGGAGGGAGGCATGAGGCCCACACCTGTGTCAATCTTTGTAAATCTTTTGATTTGTTACACGGCAGTAAGAGACTCCTAAGCACAAGGAGATTGTAGATGACCCCTAACGAGCAGAGAAAGGCAAAGAACTATCCAGTATGGTTCCTCAGGGGACATCACCATGCCCAAGACAGCACTGTCTACCTCCTTCCCAAAGATGAAGCACTAGGGAAGTCTAGCAGATTCTATGGGAGTTTGGTCCTGGCCGAGTCCTGTGGGCAGTGGAGGGCAGCCTCTGAGTCTCAGCTCCTACCTGCCAAGGCCTTCAGGCCTGACGCCCCTCCTGATATTCTGGCATGTTCCGCCCAGCCCTGTGGATGAAGCCTGAGCAACCACGCAGTCCAGTCCTGCAGCAGTGAATGCTCTGGGGACCATGCCCCAGGGAGGGCTGCTGACTCCACAGCTCCCCTGTCTTCTCCCCAGGTTAGGGTTGGTCACAAGCCTCAGCCCACTGCAGGTACCAAGCCCCACGTGAGTTATACGCTGTGCTAGTGGGTAAACCCCAACTCCAAGCAGCTAGAGCAAACAAGGGCATTCACTTGCTCACACAGCTGGGATGTCCAAGGAGGATGGGGCTCAGGGCAACAGGCCCAGAGCAGAGGAGGTCTCTCTCCTGTCTCTGCTTGGCTCTTCCTGGTCTCACTTCCTGGCCATGGACAGTGGTGGGGGATGTGGCTACAGGTGCATCCAGCGTCCTCTCCTCCTGACTCTGAGAGGTGAGGCAAAGACCTTTCTCTCTGTTGCCACACTGAAAAACCCAATGCTCTGGGCCACAAACTGCCCCGAACCAGCCACTGTGGCCAGGGTCGTGGGTGTACCTTCCACCAACGTGGCCAGAGGCTGAGCATGTGAGACGGGTGGTTCTCCAAAGCCCCGGGGGGGGCAGAGCTGCTCCCATACACCAACAGATCACCGGGGCTCATTTTGGTGGCTGTATCTTTCAACCTGCTGACCTCAGCTTAGTGGCATGTGAGCCAGAGGGGGAGCGTCTCTTGATGGAGCACATGTTGGCATGGGCGCCGTGCACAGAACCCCAGCCGTGCTGCCATTCATGGGGCTGTGCTCTGGTCCCCGGGACTTGCACCGAGCTGGGGGGTTCCGTCCCCTCCTGCCACTTCATGCCGCAGGATTCCTGCCGCCTCCGACTGCCCGGCCCCTGAGCCCCACCCCGAGGGCCCACAGTGCTGGGTGCTCGCACTCTCAGGGGCCCTCCTCAGGGCCACCCCTGCCTCCCTGTCTGTCAGAGCCCCTGGAGCTCTCGCTATTCCCACAGCTCGCCCCACCATCCCCCCGGCACTGATTATGTGCCACGAGGCCAGGGGTTATGTAGATTGATTTAAATCGTTTCAGTTCCAAGTGCAGTGACTTAAAAATAAAACACCAGCAGAGCCTGACATCCTCTTGGGGGCCTGAGTAGCTGGGGTGATTGGGAATCTGAGAAACACTCCATAGCAAAATCCCCTCAAGAGCAGAACCCCAGCAAAGCTGCTCATGCAGAACAGGGTGTAAATAATGAACCGCATCCATCTACAGACGATCTGCTTGGCTCTTATCAGCAACAAGTGTTTTCAAGTACCATTTATGCCAAAGCTTCGTAGCTCCAATACCAACAAAGACAAGCTCTGGCCTGCTGGGGCTTTGCTGGCCTCCTAGATGGCTCCGCGTGGGGATCAGCTACATCAGGCCCGGGGCCTTGCCCTGCACTTCCCACAGCTCTGTGAAGAACCCTTGAGGAGCGTGCATGCCGGTCTCCCAGGGCTGCTGGAGCAGATACCCAGTCCAGGGGTGTGGACTCCCCGGGTCAACTCCCTGCAGGCCGGTTCCCTCCCACGCCTCTGTTCTCGCAGTGGACACAGTACGAGGGCTGATGTTCGGGAACCACCGTCTGGAACACTGCTGGGCCCACTGAGGCCTTGTTACCGAAATGGTTCAGGGCAATAGCAGTGGATGAAAACAGAGTTTTATAGAAAAAAAAAAACCACTAAGAGAAGAGAGTGGGGGGATACTAATGGTAGATCTGGAAATTTCCATGTATTTTTGGAAGCTGGGAAGTAGCTCAGTAGCATTGCTGGAGGAGGACCTAGCAGCTCCAGGCTGAATGCAAGTCCAGGGCCTGCGTGGGGCCCCCCCAACCCCAAGACTGCAGGCAGAGGGCAGGGGCAGTGAGGGCCGGCATCTGCGGCAGTGCGTCCCTCCTCCCATGCCGCCCCCAGCTCCGCCTCTGTGCACGGGGGCCTGTGGAGAGGTGACCTGGAGGGTCCTCGTGTGGGATTGGGGACGTGAGCGGGGAGCTGGGTCAGTGTGGATGAGTCTAATATCTCATCTCTGGAGGCCAGTAGCTACTGTTTAAATGCTATAGACCAAGGGAGGTGAGCCAAGCATAGCAAGTGAAGGAAGAGGGGGTGAAGGGCAGCCTGGCGGGCAGTACTCTGCACTGGGCGCTTCCTGTCGCGGGGGCCTTCCATGCAACGACTCCCTGTCAGCGGCTCCCGGTCAGGGGCTCCCGGGCAGCGGCTCCGGGGAGGCCTGGCATCATGCTCCAGGGGCCACGCTTTGAGTAGGAAGCTCTAGGGAACTGCACCCCCGGGGTGGGCACAGACATGGGGGCGGACCGTCCGCACTCGCTGCCGGTCATGACGCCCTGGGTTTGGTTTGGTTTTCTGGTCCTGGGCGCACTTGCTTTGGTCAGAGTGCGCTAGGTTGCAGCCCCAAAGAGATGCTGAAATTCAGCCCTGTGTGAAGGTCTGTCCTCATCCTCTCCAGCCTGAGGTCTTGTGAGTGTTTTTTATGGTAGCTGCTCTGGCAGGTGTCTGTCTATATCTGGTGATAGCTGTCTGTGGTTTTAATTTTCCTGATGGCTAGTGATGCCTGATTTGTCAACCACACATCCTCTCCAGTGAGACGTCTCTTCACATCTTTTGCCCATTCTCTAATTAGATCCTTTATATTTTTACCGTTGACTCTGAGAGTTCTTTATGTATTGTAGATAGGAGTTCTTTGTCACTTAATATGTTTTGCAAATACAGTCGATCTTTATTATTCATGAATTCTGTGCTTGCAAATTCACCTACTCACTAAAATTTATTTGTAACCCCAGAACAATGCATGCAGTGCTTTCATGGTCATTTGTAAGCATGCCCTGAGTGGTGAAAAATTTCAGTTGCTGAATGCCCACGCTCCCAGCCGATGTTGAACAAAGCAATGCTCTGCCTTCTTGTAAACCAGTGTGTTTTTCACGTTCCATGCAGCGCCACACTGTCCACATTGTTGTTCTTTTTATCGTTTTTTTTTGCTGTTCAGAATAGCCCCAGGGGTAGTGCTGACGTACTGTCTTGTGTTTCTCACACAAGAAGGTGGTGATGTCCTCAAAGGGAAGTATATGTATGAGACAAGCTCCACTCAGGCACAGGTTGTGGTGCTACTGGCCATGAGTTCAATGCTAATGAATCAACAATACGGGATATCCCAAAACGGGGAGAGGAAATTTCCCAAACTGTTCATGAGGCTCCTCTGGAAAATGCTAATGTAACACCTCTACTGCATGAAGAAACTATGCAAAACGTGGAAAAGCAGCTAAATTTGTGGGTTTGTGAGATGACCACCAGTAATGGGAGGTGGACAGCATGGTTGTGAAGAAAGCCAAAACAATTGACAGTCACATTACCCAGGACCTGGAAGACGTTAAACTCTTCTCATCCGAGCTGGCTCACGCATTTTAAAAAGCGACAGAGTAAAAATGTTAAACTTGCAGGTGGATAGGTTGTGCAGATTGGGATGCTGGGGAAGATGTTTAAAAACACCTGCTAAGTGTTAAGAAAAGGGTTCATGGAAGAGCAGGGTTGCAACCTGAAGACACAGGCTTGTTTCATGAGGCATCGGTAAATGAACCCACATAATGCAAATAGCATTTGTTTGATGAAAACGTTGTGAGCGGAGGCTTGCAGGAACCTGACCCTACATTCCCCCTAGGAGAAGTGGTGCAGTGTTTGCAAACTTGGTGTTCATGGCAGCTTTAGAGAACACAACTCCTGCAAATACGAGACCACCCCGTTTGCCTTTCATTTCCTTTCCTGCCTTGTGTTCTGGCTACAACTTCCAGAACTGTGTGGAATACTAGTGTTGAGTGAGGGCACCCTGGTCTCGTGCCCAGTCGTAGGGAAAGACATTCCATTTTTACCATCCATCTACACAGATGTTAGCTGTGGGCTTTTTGCAGGTTGGTTCTTTATCAACTTGAGGAAGTTCCTCCCTATCCTAGTTTTCTGGAGAAAATTTTTTTATCAAGAATTGATACTGAAATTTTCAAATGCTTTTTCTGCATGGATTGATAAGATCATGTGAAATTTCTTCTTTAGCCTGTTGGATATGGTGGATTACATTGACTGACTTTCGAATATTGAACTAATTTGCATCCCTGGCAAAAACCCTGTTCAGTCATGGTGTGTAATTCTTTTTACATATTGCTGAATCCTATTTGCTAATACTGTCAGGGGATTTTTACATCTCTGTTCAGGGGGGGATATTGGTCTGTAGTTTCCCTTTTTTGTACTATTTTGGTTTTGGTGTCAGTGTAAGACTGGTCTCATAAAATGAAATGGGAAAATGCTCTCTTGTGTTTTCTGGAAGAGATTGTGCATTATTGGCACTGATTCTTTAAACATTGGGTAGAATTCTCCAGTGAAACCATCTGTCCTGGAGACTTCTTTTTTGAAGAAAAACTTAGTTTTTTTTTTTAAATGAAAGTGTATCTGCACATACCTTACAAAGACTGTCACAAAGAATAACAATTCCCCCATTTTCTGCTCTCACAAAGCAACTCTGGCAACTCTCTTAGCTAATCTTTTGATACCCACCTCCATATCTCAAACATGTGTATGTATGTTGCTACTTCTTTATTTTTTAGTTTGAAGAAGTATCTAAGACTTCCCCAAGTGGAAGATGGTGGTTTTCTTCTTCCTCTTCCTTAACCCCACAGCCATGTCTGTCTTCTCTTTCTCCCAATCTAGTTGAACAGAATTTTTTTAAAATCTCAGCATTCAATGCTTCTATTACAGCCCCACCCTTCACAGCTGAGCCCCCAGCTGGACCACGATGATTATGGTGGTGCTGGTGGTAACAATGGTGATCGTTACCACTCACGCAGTGCTTTCTCTGGGCTGGGCTGACTTCTGAGGGCGTTGTTTTCACAAATCTCTTCCAACACTGTTATAACAACCCTGATTTTACACAGGGAGGTCAAGGTAAGTCAGCCTTTATGTGGCAGAATTTGAACCTCAGACATTCTGGATTTATATTCTGCACTCCTGACCACTACCCTACAAACCCTAAAACTTTGTGTTTTTTTCTGAGTTTCCAACAGTCTCTTATTGTTTATTTTAAAAATATATTTACCACCTTTTAGTTTCAAGTTCTACTCCATTTGTGAAGAACTTCTCTTGATGTGTTCAGATACATCAGCACTAAAAATGCATCCTGTGCTCTGATCTTTGCTGGGCTGGTTGTTCTGCAGACGTGCTTCCAGTTGGCCTCCTGCAATCTCCCTCTGTACCATCCTGGGGTTCTCTTCACCTCTGTCTTATTTGGAACCTACTATTTCCAGAATGTTAGATCATATTCTTTCTTGTTTTATTTCCTCATTTTGGCCATCCAAACATCCTCTCAGAACATCCTCTCAGCTTCCTGAGACGAGGGAATGGGAAGTAAAATTTTTGAGCCCCTTGCATCTAAATATGTCTTTATCCATCTCTATATTTTATACTTCGGCTGGGTATAAAAGAATAAGATGGCAATCTGAATATTGAAGACATTCCTCCATTGTCTTTTAGCTTCCACTGTTGCTGTTGAGAATTGCAAAGCTATTCTGATTCCCATTCTTTGTATCTGACCTACTTTTTCTCTATCGAAGCTTATAAAATCATCTTTCTGTCCTCAGGGTTCTGAAAATCAGTAATGATGTGCTTTGATGGGGGACTACTATCATTTAATGTGGTCCAAACTGCCGGAGTCCAGCTCCAGCCGGGGTGGGTCTCTCGTAGGAAAGGACGGAGTCAGCGAATGAGGAGACACAGACACAGGATCAGGTTGCAAGCATCTCCTCCTGACAGCCTCGAAGGAACTTTATTTATACGTTAGGATATTTTTGTTTTTCCAAATCTTAGATCATTTTCTGGATTACAGACATAGCCTTCTTTCATTTTTCCTTTGTAATGATTAACATGACCTTTATTGATTTCCGCTTATTGACTTTCGCTAAAACTAAAAAACAGTATGCAAAGAGAAAGGTGCTAGACAGAGTGTGACCGTCTTGTTACTTTGTTCTATAGAAACTAATTCCTCGTGCAATTAGTCTCATTATGATTGCTTAGATAGGCATAACTAAGATGAGTAGTCACTTTATAATGAAAACCCAGAAATATTCCCACAATTATAAAGATTGCCATAAACAAAATGAAAGAGAATAGCAGGAGCCAGCCCAGAAATATTCCCACAATTATAAAGATTGCCATAAACAAAATGAAAGAGAATAGCAGGAGCCAGCTGTGGAGTCTCCTGTTTTCAGGATCGTCCCCCATACTTGGACCTTGTCAAACAGCGTGAGTAGCTTGGCTCGCGCCACCAAACTTGGTGCATCTTTTCAATTTGGCAACTCAAATCTACAGTTATGAGATATTTTCTTGAAATATTTATTTAATTCTACCCCCCCACACACCCCATTTCTCAATTCACCCTCTCAGTGAATTTTATTTGAAGTTGGCCCTTCTGAAGTTGGTCCTCTAGGTTCTTTTGTCTGTTTTTTTTGTTTTTTTATCTTTCTCCCCATTTGTAATCATGGTCATTTTTTTTTTAAGATTTTATTTATTTATTTGACAGAGAGAGACAGCAAGAGAGGGAACATAGCAGGGGGAGTAGGAGAGGAAGAAGCAGGCTTCCCCAATGAGCAGGGAGCCTGATGTGGGACTCAATCCCAGGATCCTGGATCATGACCTGAGACGAAGGCAGACACTTAATGATGGAGCCACCCAGGTGCCCCATGGTCATTGTTTTGTACTTCCTGAGAGCATGCCATATCTTCATCTTCCACCTTTCTAGTATGTTTTTATAAAGTAACTTTCTATTAAATATAGCAAAGTGCACAAATAAAAAGCATTCAACTGTGTGAATTTTCACAAAGTGAAAACACTCATGTAGCCAGCAGGCAGGTCTAGAAAGAGAACATTACCGGATGCCATCCCTGTGCTTTCCTCAGGCACTACCATTCCTAAAGGAAACAACCATCCCTTTTTCTAACATTATAAATTAGCTTTACCTAGTTTTAAACTTCATACACATGGAATCACACAGAATTATATTCCTTTGTGTCTGGCTTTTTTCACTCAACGTTATGTTTATGAAATTCATTTATCTTGTGTACATTCTCATTTCTGTATGTTATTTTATTGTATGAACATATCACAGTTTATTTGTCCATTCTGCTGTTGATAGATAAATGTGATCATTCTTGCAGGTGTCTTTTGGTAAACATATGTGTGTATTTCAGTTGGGTATATGCCTAGGAGTAGAATTAGGGAGTATATTCAACATGAGTAGATGTTGCCAGATGGTTTTCCAAAGCAGTTTTAGCAACTGACACTCCATGCAGCTGCATGTGAGCATTCTGATCACTTTACATTCCCACCAATACTTGGGATGTTAGTATGTTTTTTTCTCACTTTAGCTACTCTGGTAGGTGGTATATCATGGTGGTCTTAAGTTGCTTTTTCCTGAAGTTGAGCACCTTTTCATACCCATTTGAATATTCTCTTTTGTAAAGTGATTATTCAGACCTTTTGCCCAATTTTCTATTGGTTTTTTATCTTTTTTTCTTGTTTATAGATGTTCTCTATATGTTCTGGATACAAGTATTTCATTGGAGATAAGATTGCAAATATTTTCTGCTATTTTATGGCTTGCCTTTTGCTCCTATGATGTGTTTTCATGAACACAAGTCCCTAATATTAGCATTGTCAAATAAATCCATCCAGTGTGACTTTTCTGATATCCTATTTTAAATTTATGGTTCTCCAGCTATTCTTTGGCTAGTGCTTTCCCCCAAAGTGTAATATTTCCTTTCAGTCCTCTGAGGATATTAATGATCTTTTAGTTTTCTTTCCATGTGCAGCCTCTGCACCTTCCAGGTGCCCCTTCCTGTCTGCTCCCATCCCTGTCAGTCACCTGGTGGGTTTGTTTAAGCATCTGTGACTCTCAGCTGTCTGCTAATATATGAGTCCTTTGTGCCCAGTGGGTTTCACTGTGCTGGGGTGGGGGATGAGCTGTCTGGGGTGGGGAGGTCCCTGTTTCTAATGTATTAACCCTTCCTCTTGGCTTCATTCCAATTCACCAAAAACACACTTCCAGACTTGTTCCTGGAGACCAAGTCTTGGGGCCACATTGGGGAAGAGCAAGAGTCCTGAGTCAACCAGTTGGGGTCCTCCTATATGGACATGTTTTGCTTGGCCTCTCCAGGGAACAAATCTCCAGCTTTCTGTTAGACAGGGGGTGGAGGAGTCCCCGTCTATGAGGAACGGTGGATAGGATGAACATCCACTGCTTCTTAAACAGATTTTAAGCCATCTTCTAATTCATAGCCCACTCTCCTTTCCTTCTCAGGGCCAGGATCCTCCCAATTTCTGAGCCTTTGGGGATTTTGCACTGTCTTTTCTCTTGGACTTCCCCACTGCTGGCTTATGATTTGGTTTTCCATGTTCGGCTAAGTCAATTTCTATTCATCACTGCTTTCTAGCTTCTGAAAATGTGTTGTTGTCTCTTTTTCTCTTCTCTTTGTAGGTTTGTGTTTCAAAAATCCCTTCACATGGTTTTACTGAGGTTGATGGAAAGAGCAAGTGTAAATGTAGGTGCTTGATTCACTATCTTTAACTGAGAGTCACTACATTTAGTTCCCTAATTTATCCAGAATTTGTGTGTGTGTGTGTGTGTGTGTGGTGCACTAGGAATATAGGATTATGTATATTTTCCAAAGAGATATTCGTTTGTTCCAAAACCACTTATTGGATTGCTCATTCTCTCTGCACTGATTTGAAACATTATTTCATTATACTTGGACAATTTTCATACTTCCTCAAGCGTGCCAAGTGGGGTCCCACATGGGGCTCCACCACAGCTGGTCCTACGCCTAGAGTGCTCTGTTCCCAAATGTCTGCCCAGTGTACTCTCTCTCCTCCTTAAAGCCTTCGTGCAATATATCCTGACCAAGGAGGGCTTTGCACACCACCATTCAGTCTTGGTATTGGGAAATCTCATCATGAAATGGCTAAGGGCATAGCTGTTTCAGTCTGAAGACCTATGTCATTTTCCTTAATTCATTATTTTTACCCTCCATTGTGATGATTTTTATTGCAGGACTGTTCCCACGTGGAAGTGGAAAACTCTGTGATAGCATTAGTGATTTTTGGCCATTAGATTTTCATCTTCTGGTCTTCAGTTGAACATTCAAATTCCCACTCTGCATACCTGATAGCCAAGACTGAGGAAGTCAGGCTGGAGGGCGGGTGAAGGAGGAGTCTGAGAAGTTCTGAGATAAAAAGACCTTTAATCTCCTTGTAACCCCATGTCTCCCAACTTGTTTGACCATGCAGAAATTTTTAATTTTCTTCTAATATTTTGCATATCATCTCACAGAAATCATGTTCTGCAGTATACAGATTTTTAAAACTGGTCCTGTCTAACATTTATGATAGGTTCGCAAATACTTTTAAAGAACAAATGATTTCCCCTTCGTCAATTTGTGAACCTCTTTGAGAGAGGTAATAATTTAAACTGGTTTTGGTCACTTATATTCCAGGATGAATAAAGTAGTCAATGAGACTGGACTAAGCATCTCAGCATAAGGAAATCTATGAAATGGGAACCTGGCCAAGGACACAGACTCCTGCAAAAACATTATCCTCGGATCATGGGAATTTCTTTTAAGAAAGCAAAATATATATGTGTTCACATGTAGACTTCCAAGCCAATTTCAGAGTTGAAGCTTAAAGAAAATTGGTGGTGGCCGTGTAAGATGTAACTTCCAGGTGACAGGGCAGGATGGCAGGCCTGAGCTAAGAGGTGGTCCATCATAGTCACGGTCATGCTCTCTCTAAAAGAAGAAAGCATTTTATCTTTCAGATACCATAGCTTATTATTATTCCCAAACTGAAAGAAATCCACATTTGCTCCAGGGGACATTAGACTTCCTCCCTAAATTGGCTTTCAGTTTTCTTATTTCAAATAAAAAATTTGATTCTTTAAAGTAACAATAAAACCTCAGGTTTTAAATTTTTATTCTTATTATAACCAGATGGGAGTTACAGATCTTTCTTGTACACATCAGAGACTGAAGAGGGGGTGTCTGGTTAATCCCTTAGGTAGATCTCATAAATCCCCTGGCTATTCCCGTGAGTGAAAAAAGTAATGAAATAGATTAGACCCAGTTACATGCTGTAATGTAAGAACTTTTACCTTAAGCTCGAAAACTTATGGGTATTTTTAATAGACAAAATTCATGTCTTCAGAAATTGAAGCTTCAGGATCAGAAAACTACTAGATAAAAACATAAACAAACAAAAAACCCTCTATGTGTCTTTGGCAAGTGATTTTGCCTTGATTTACCTCTCTGAGGAATCAATTGTAGTCACAAAGATGAGCTGTATGCAACCCCCACTGATCCAGTGACATTTGGTGTCCCATGACATGGGACAAACTTGCCTTCAATGGTATTGACCAGAATTTATAGATCAAATTTAAGTGCCATAAAATTACTTCATCAAAAATTCATTATGTAGGAGTGGAAACATTTTGGAATAATTCCAATTATTGTTAATAGGGGTTGGGGTTATGGAGGACAGTAACACGATTTATTTAATTCTTTATTTTTTACATTCCTTGTATTGAAGTACCCTCACAACACCCTCTAAGCAGATCATGATGGAAGGAAGGTTTTCACAAAGCTTGCATGGTTTTGTAAGAAAAGCACCAAATTTGCCACAATTTCATCCATACTATCTCTGAAATAACCATGTCAAAATACTGGAATATTTATTTTTTAGGAACTTTCTGAATGTCAGGAACACCAGCTAAGAAGCAAGCCTGAAGGCTGGAGCAAGCACACCGGGAGCCCAAGGGGGTGTCTTGAGGGACTTCTAGTTTCCTTCTTCTGGCCACACAGTGTGTGGGTGACCTCACCTGCTGCATCCTCCTTCCCTACAGCCAGCACTACTAAGTCCTCTACGAGGGCTTGAGGAAGGACTGACCATTTCTAATTGTCTCAAGTACCTTAATAATGTTATACCTGGTTTTAGATAAGTTATTAAATATTTATCTAACAAGAAAGCAAAGTTAATGACTTTAACTCTATCAACTTTAGTCCCCTCTTTTTTGTTCCAGAAGAAGAAACTGGGGTCCAGAGGGCTGCAGGGGCTTCCCGACTGAGCCTCTATTCCAAGATGAAGCCCATCTTGTCCTCCTCATAAGTGGATCGGTGAAGACCTATTCCATTGGTCCTGGAATCACTGGTACTTTCTCTTTCTGCCTGAATCAAAGGAGTCTCTTGTTAGCGCCTAGTACCTCTTGATGAGTTTATCACAACATCCTGTTTTCCTATATTTGTGACTCCCTAACCACCACCAAAAATCCTTACTCTAAATTGGATGAGCTGTCGCTTGTTGGCCTTTTGGCTAAGGTCAAATGTAGCATCCGTTCTTATTAGTTTAAATCTGATTTTTTTCTATCGCTTTATGGGGTGTAGTGATGCATGCATTAAAGGAAAGATGGCGCTAAGAAGATACTTAAAATTGCATTTTGAGTTTTTAAAAAAAGATAACGTCTTTTTTTGTAATGTTCATTTCCACGTGATAAGAGTGCTGATTGCTGTATAGTGGAAGGATGTTTTCTCTCTCAAATCTGCACAAGTCAGTCTTGGTGTCAAAATGACAAGTCCTTCCACTCAACTAGATGTTTCTAGGTATTTAATCATAAAGACTGTATTAGAGATTAAAACAATCACTATCATGCCCACACTTGGGATGCTGCGATCCTATTGATAAAAATAATCTAGCTCTTCACACCTGTTAGAATGGCCCAAATCCAGAATACTGACAACACCAAACACTGGAGAGGATGTGGAGCAACAGGAACTCTCATTCGTTGCTGGTGGGAATGCAGACTGGTGCAGCTGCATTGGAAGAGAGTTTGTTTCTTACAAAACTAAACATCCACTTACCACAGGATCCAGCAAACATGCTCCTTGGTAGTCAATGGAATTGACAATGTACATCTACACAAAAGCCTGCACATGAGTGTTTATAGCAGCTTTGTTCATAATTGCCAAGGTTTGGAAGCGACCAAGACATCCTTCAGTAGGTGGATGGATAAATGAACTGTGGTGCATCCAGACAAGGGAATGTTATTCAGCACTACGAAGAAATGAGCTATCAAGCCATGAAAAGACATAAGGAAACTTTAATATGTTACTAAGTGAAAGAAGCCAGTCTGAAAAGGATGTGTACTGTATGATTTTAGCTACAAGACACTCTGGAAGAGGCAAAACTATGGGGAGAGTAAAGAGATCAGAGACTGGGGAGAGGGGAGAGGAGGGGTGGAGCACAGATGATTTTTAGGGAGTGAAACTCCTATGACACTAGAATGGTCGATACGCATCATTACGCATTTGTCCAAACACATGGAATATACACCACCAAGCATGACCCTGATGTGAGCCATGGACCTGGGTGATATGATGCATCCATGCAGATCCATCCAATGTAACAAACACACCATCTGCTGGTGTGTTGATGGTGGGGGTTGTGGGGAGGGGACAGGGGTGGGGAGGGGACAGGGGTATGGGGGGAACCTCAGTACTTTCTGCTCCATTTTGCTGTGAATCTAAACTTAAATCTCCAAATAAAGTCTATTAAAAAATACAGTTCTTTACTCCAATTATTGTTGATATTTTAGCATCACAATACACAGAAGTCCCCCGTTTCCTTCAAAATATTTATGCCTCCCTCTGTTTTTCTCATTTCTCCTCCACTCTGGTCTTTCTTTCTAACACTTTGCGCATTTACTAAACTTGAAATTTTCCTGGTTAAGTGATAAGTGAGCAGTGTTCCTTGGCCGCGGATTTAATTTAGGTCTTAATCAGTAAAACTGGCAGAAGAAAGGAGGCACGTTAAACATTAAGAATGATAAGGAAGAAGCAGACAAGCAGTGGAAGCTCTGTGAGGACTGCAGGATAACATTTTCCGTGTAGAAATGTCTGCCGGAATCGGCCCAGCGACCGCTCTCCAGCTCGCGAGTCCCCAGGGGAGCAGCTCCCCCAGTTGGCACCTGCCCTTGCGGGCAGTCCCTGGTCTGTTCGCCCCTGCACCCACAGCTGTCCCCGCAGGCTTTCTCCAGATGCAGCCCCCACCTCCCTGTCCACTGCCACCCCGTCTTCCCACCAACCCCATCCCTTTTGGACCAGGAGCTTCTCCACCATGGGGGCCCCCATTCCCATCTGGTCTCCAGGCCACAGTTCCAGTGGTCCTTCCAATGCCTGAATCAGAGAGTTTGTTCTCCATGCCTCCCTCACTCCTACCACCTCAGGGTCCCCACAATCTGGCCACACCTTCCCGGCAGGGGAGCCACGCAGGGCTGGGGCTAGAAATCCCTAATACCTTCTGCAGGTCTGAGACCAGCAGTACAAGCAAACTGAGTCACAAGCTTGAGGGTGGAGAGCCCCAGGTTGGTGTAGACATCCTCCGAGGGATGGTCTGAGGGCGGAGAGCCCTGGGTTGGTGTAGACATCCTCCGAGGGATGGTCTGAGGGCGGAGAGCCCTGGGTTGGTGTAGACATCCTCCTAGGGATGGTCTGAGGGCGGAGAGCCCTGGGTTGGTGTAGACATCCTCCGAGGGATGGTCTGAGGGCAGAAAGCCTGAAGTTGGTGGTGCAGCTGTCACCTGAGGTACTGTCATCTCTGACTGCCATGCCGATGGTGTCATGGACAGGGCTTGTTTGGTTTGGTTTGCCTCCATTGCCTTCATCCCTGTCTGTCAACATCCTGGATCCTGGTTTCTATTTGGGGAATTCCTCTCCTCCTCTTGGTATGTCTTGGTGGGACTGCAAATCTAAATGCTCTGCTCTCCCACTTGAAAAGCCATTGGGGGGGGGGCACCTGGGTGGCTCAGTCGTTAAGCGTCTGCCTTCGGATCAGGTCATGATCCCAGGGTCCTGGGATCGAGTCCCGCATCGGGCTCCCTTCTCAGCGGGAAGCCTGCTTCTCCCTCTCCCACTCCCCCTGCTTGTGTTCCCTCTCTCGCTATCTCTCTCTCTCTCAAATAAATAAATAAAATCTTAAAAAAAAAAAGAAAAGCCATTGGGTCCTTGCAGGAGAGTGGTCAGTGGTAGGCACGTGCCATGACGGTGGCCAGTCCGACCCACCCCCTGGGATTCTGCACCCAGGGGACTAGTGCAAACAGAAGACGAAGGTCAGGGTCCACCTGTTCCAGAAGCAAGTGGTTCTTGGTGCCCTGGCTCCCACGAGGTTTCTGATCCCGGTTCCCCAGTCTTCCGTGGAGTGTCCCACATGCTCCAATGGTTCCCCTATCCCCACGTCAGCTGGTGGGGGTCCTGTGCTTGTAAAGGGGGTCAGCAGCAGTCTGTGGGCTCCCAGGCTGTGTGCCATGTACCTGGACATTGTCTCCGTCATGGATCCAGGAGCCCATTTCAGCACAGTGTGCTCCAGAGACCTCATCTCATGTCAAGTCACTACAAACACAGAAAAGGCAAAAGAGAAACCCAACTAGTTGTTTCCATGGGTCGTGGTTAATGAAATCTGGTGAACCTTCCCGGACAGCCTTGTTACAAGAGCAGATGCTTTGTCAGAGGTACATTGTGGTCACGTGGGTCACAGGCTGTAGCGCGCTCCTTTCTGGTTGAAATCGTCACGAATAGGCTGTGGCTGTCACCACGTGGGGTGGAGGAGGGACCACGGGCCCCGCCTCACAGGCCTCCATGGACGGCTGCCCGAGTCCCACGTCATGCCAGCGCCCCGGGTACTCTCAGTCCACACACGGAGGCCACCTCCAGCGCCCCGCGGGCTGCTGCCCGCCATCTGCTGGCACGACCGCTCGGACCACGGCCCAGCCAGGGCCTCAGGGCCACACGGCCCCAGAAGAGAATGATTTGCAGGAAGCAGACTTTCCTCTCGGTCCGTCCTCTGGGAGCTACTCGGCAGAGTGGTCCCCGCCTCTGCTGGCTGCCATCGGTCAGAGCACGTCTGTGTCTGCTGGGAGAGAGTTTGGGTTCACGACTGTGTCCGGCTCAGAGAGGGCCCTGTCTCATCGCTGTGTCCCCCCACCCCCAGCTCTGCCATTGCCAGCTGTGGCCCCCGCTGCGGGCTTCCGTATGCCGCTGTGTATGTGCGTGTGTGTGTGTGTGCGCCGGGAACAGACCCACGTGATTTCAACTCTGGGCAAGACCCCGCATGGGCCAGGAGGGGCCCCGAGGGCGCGGGCTGATGCCCACGGATGGAGCCTGTGCAGCCCTCAGGTCTGGGGTCACCACGGCCAGCCCTGTGCCGAGCCGTGCTGTGGCGGCTCCTTGACTTGTAAATCGTCTCCCTTCCCCAGACCTGAGCTGATCCGTGCGATGAGGAAATGGACTTCCAGTCCCTCTGAGGAGCAGGTTGGCTAGGGCGGACCAGACACCCTGTTTCCTTGGTACGGATCAGCCATTCTCAGCCCAACCCACCCTGGTGATACCCAACGTGGAACGAGGCAGTGGGCTTACATATACAATTTCTCCTAACGTAGCTTCCTCCTCCCAGGTTCTGTGAGCATCTCTTAGCAGGTAGAGTGAGGGCATTGGGCCATGGCTAATCCTCGGACTCTGAACGTCTCTGCTCCACCAGGGGCCCTTCCCTGAGGGGCACAGCTGGACCCCGAGGAGCTGAGTTGATGCCGGAGCACAGCACACGATGGGCAGGAACAAATGGGCTCTCGGAAAGGAACAGACTCCTTTTCCAAACCAGACAGACACGGCAGTTAGGAGATTTTGTGCAATAGACGTATTGATCTCAGACAGGGTTGAATGAGCGATCAAGTACTCAGTTACGGGCTGGGAGCTTTGGCTCCAAACTGGCCCCTTCCGTGGAAAGGCATGAAGCCAGGGGAGAAAGGCGCTGGGCCCTACCCTGCCTCAGAGAGGGTGGCTGAGATGTGCCTTCAGCTCAGGCGAAAACAGACGTCATCATCCTGTAAACATCAGAGTTCTTTCAACCGGGTTTTGTTAAGTCTTTCCACACGTCCGCCATCACAGCAACACGGGCTGAGCTTGTGTAGCTCGTCCCCAGTAGCGTGCAAGTTGCCTTTTTTTTTTTTAAAGATTTTATTTTTTATTCGACAGAGAGAGACTCAGCGAGAGAGGGAACACAAGCAGGGGGAATGGGAGAGGGAGAAGCAGGCTTCCCGCTGAGCAGGGAGCCCGATGTGGGGCTCGATCCCAGGACACTGGGATCATGACCCTGAGCCGAAGGCAGACGCTTAACGACTGAGCCACCCAGGTGCCCCACAAGTTGGCTCTTTCTTCATATATGATTCAGGCACCAAGTACATCTTTCAAATCCTTGGTTTTTGTGTTTAAAGACATTTCCATAGCTTTTAGTGTGCTTAAGTATACTTCCATTTCACCAAGTTGAGTATTCCGTGATAATATTCTTTTTTTTTTTTAAATATTTTATTTATTTATTTATTTGACAGAGAGAGATACAGCGAGAGAGGGAACACAAGCAGAGGGAGTGGGAGAGGGAGAAGCAGGCTTCCCACAGAACAGGGAGCCCGATGCGGGGCTCGATCCCAGGACCCTGGGATCGTGACCTGAGCCGAAGGCAGATACTTAACGACTGAGCCACCCAGGCGCCCCCCGTGATAATATTCTAAAACAGTTGCTGAGAACAGCATTTCTTTGTTATCATGTAATAGCAACTTAAAAAAAAAGTCACCTCCAATTGCCACATCTATTGGAGAGCTTTGGAGGACATGAGAGATATTTCTGTCTACAGCATGCACTTAGAGTGGTGAATCTTCAAGAAAACACAATTTTCAGAAAACCACCCCTTCCTGCCCAGACCAACACTTTGGGATCAGTTGGCCGTCAGTATTCAGGAAGAGATATTGATTACCGATTTTAACTCACGTCAGCCAACATTGTCTGTCATCATGCACACACTCAAGATGCATCAAGTTTTTTATTTACTTAAGTTTTAAATTTACCTTTGACCATTTTGGGGTCTATAGTTCTGTTAGAGGTTTGTGTAGGCACCACCCCAATCAGGACACAGAAAAGCGTTCCGTAATTTTTGGTCCCATACATGACTAAAAGGCTTGTCTGGTAAGCGACCTCGTGGGATGGGCTTCTTTCACTGGGCAAAACGCCTCAGAGATTCCTTGGTGTTTTTACATGGACTGAAGTTCATTCTTATCTAATGCTGAGTCGTGTTCCATCTTGTGGGTCCTTTGTGGTTTATCTGTTCACCTGTTGAAGGACGTTTGGGTTGTTTCCGGTTCTTGATGGTAATAGAATGGGCTGCTCTAATGGTGTTTGTAAAAGATTTTGTGTGAACACACATTTTTATCTCTCCTGGGTAATTTCCCAGGACTGAGGTTGAAGGTAACTGTCTGTTTACCGCCCTAAGACATGCCGGGCTGGCGGGCTGGCGGGCTGGCGGGCTGGCGGGCTGGCGGTTGGAGGGGCTGTGCCATTCAGCGTTCCTCCTGGTGGGCTACTTTGCATTTTCCCTTCTCTCTTCCCCAGGTGACAAAGGATCTGCTTTCTTTTCATTGTGATTTTTCTCCCCTCCGGATACCTTTGAAGATTCTCCTCTGTACTCGGTTACTGAATTCGGAGTTTGAGTGTGATGGGTCTGGTGGGAACTTACTATCACCATCATTACTCATCTAGCGTTAGGTGTCATTTTTAAATCTATAGACTCACAACCTTCGATTTTGGAAAATCCCAGCTTTCTTTTCTTCAATTATGTCCTCTTCAGCGTTCACTTTTGTGATGTTAATTCCATGTGTCAGCGTGACTGGCGGGGTTGGGGGGCCTGGCTGACACCCTGGGTGTATTTCTGGGTATGTCTGTGGGAGAACAGCAAGGTGGCAGGATGAGCATTTGAATCAGGGGACTCAGTGAAGGGGTCACCCTCCCCTGGGTGGGGCTCGTCCGAACTGTTGAGGGTTGAAGAGAATAAGGGCCAGAGGAGGGAGGAATTTGCGTGTTTTCCCTGCCTCACTGCTTGAGTGGGACCCAGACTTCTCCTGCCCTCACACTGGGGTTTACACCATCAGCCCCCCTGGTTCTCAGGCCTTGGGCCCTGACTTACAGCACTGCGTCCCTAGGTTTGCAGCTTGCAGACGACAGACATGGTACTTCCAGACTCCATCATTGTGTGGACCAACTCTCCATGATAAATCTCCTTTATGTCTGCATCTATCTGTCAGACTGTCTGTCTGTCTATCTATCTGAGTATCTATCCATCTTCCACTAGTTCTATTTCTCTGGAGAACCCTAATACAACTTTATTCTTTCCTTCAGACACTTTTTTAAATATACATCTTCTCTCTCTCTCTCTTTTTTTTTTTTTTCCTGATTTCCATCTCTTTATCTCTGCTCTGTTCTGGGAGATTTTCTCAGTTTTTTCCCCCTCTAATACAGATCTCTCAATTGTGGGATATATTCTCTATTTAGTCCATATTCTAAGGCCTTTAGTTATAAAGATACCTGATTTTTTCCATACTCTTCAACTCTTTTTCCCGTGTTTTTTGGGTTTTTTTGTTTTTTGTTCTTTGTTTTAGGGTTTTATTTATCTATTTGACAGAGAGAGAGAGCACAAGCAGGTGGAGTGGGAGGCAGAGAGAGAGGGAGAAGCAGGCTCCCGGCGGAGCAAGGAGCCCTATGCAGGGCCCGACCCTAGGACCCTGGGATCACGACCCAAGCCGAAGGCAGACGCCCAACCAACCGAGCCACCCAGGTGCCCCAACTCTTTTGCCAGTGTTTTTATTTTAAATGTTCTTGTCCATGGATGCCATGTTCTCTTCTATCACTGCGATGATTTAATATCTTTCTCAGTGGCTCTAGATTCCTACGTAAGGTTTTCCATCCTGACTGTGGTTGATGGGAATGCCACATAACCTGTGAGCTGTATACAGCAGACCTAGGTCATCTGTTTCTCATTACACTGGACTTTCTGATATGTCTCGTAATTCTTGTGTGTGAGCTTATCTCCTGTGGGAATTTTACTTCTTGGATGCCCTGAGTCGTGGTTGTCTCCCTGTGAAGCAATTTCACCTGGACCCACAGGAACGTGGCTCCCAACCAGACCACGGATTAATGCCCTGGCTCTGGGCTCTCTTGCATGATGCTGAGTCAGCCATGCTCACGTGCAGCCTGCTCATTTCCACCCGTGATCCTGGTGCATAGAGATTCCATCTCCTTCTACTTGGCCAGCCCTGAGCCTGTTTTGGGTCCTGAATATATGACTCTCCTAGCCTCAACTGCTGTTTCTGTGTGACGTTGGGCCCTACCCTTTCTCCAGCTTCAACCTCCAAAGGAGAATTTTTTAAGGGTATAGAAAAAATGGGGGAGAAATGAACCCATAGATTTCAGTCCCATGTTTGCTAAAGACATCCTCTTTTTAAAAATGTACATCCTGGGACACCTGAGTGGCTCAGTCGGTTAAGTGTCTGCCTTCGGCTCAGGTCATGATCTCAGGGTCCTGGGATGGAGTCCCGGGTCCAGCTCTACATTTAGCAGGGAGTCTCATTCCCCTCTCCCTCTGCCCCTCCCCCCACTGATGTGCGCACTCTCTCTCTCTCAAATAAGTAAATAAAATCTTTTTTTAAAAATTGCATCCCATTTAAAAAATATTTATACATCATTAAATCAAAAAATGCTCCATTCTCAGACATGGTCCCAGCAAAGCAAGCTTTGGCAGATTGTTGAGTTTTGAAAGAGAACAAGGAGCAATTGTCACAAGAGGATGACACGCACTGAAGATAGCAGTTTCCAAATAAATGTCTACATTGTTTAAATTACTTTTTCATATATTTAATATTTTCACAATCTAAGAAATGTTAAAATCTTTAACATCTTTTCTGTCTTGAATTTCTATTTATGAGAAAAAGATGAGACACATAGGACTAGAGCTCGATGGGCTGACCACAATTGGCAAAGGTTGTGGGAGAAAACTTACAACACAGATGTACGCTCATGAGCTCTGGGGCCTCTCGGTGGAGAGTAACAGATGTGCACCTGAGGTCCTGAGAATCTGGCTTTCCCAGCAGCTTCAGTTCAGCAAACACATTTGGAGTCTGACTCTGGTTCAGATACTGTGTTGAGATGGGGGCAAAGAAGCGCCTGCCAGGAGCCCCTGCCCTCAGGTGCCCCTCCCCATGCCCATGCCCCTGCCCCCATACCCCTCCCCCGCCCCGCATCCCTGTACCCTCTCCTTTAACTGGCTGTTGGCTTTGAGGTCCAGCTCAGGTCCGCTGCTCCTGCCTGGCTCAGGGAAGGGGGGCTGGGGACAGAGGAGTACGTGTGTGACAAATGCAGGATTAGAACTTGCATGTCCCCCATTAGCTGTGACGGTGAGCACATCGTTCAACCTTTTCATCTCCCCACTTCAGGATATAATCCTAACAAGGCTTAACAAGACCACAGTATGCTTGTTTTTTAGATTGCAGGCAGGGCATATCAGTAAATCTGAAAAGTGAGTTAATCTTGCTGGGTCTTCTCCATGTTTTCCCCCAAAACAAGCAGCACAGGCTGCCCAGCAGTAGCCAGGGCTGGCCCCGTGAGCTGCATCTTCATCTTTGGGAAAATTCAGGAACTTATGCCATAGCCCATACTCCAAAACAGCTTTTTAAAATATTGAATTAATATCTTGTCAGAGATGTTGGCGATGCTTAAAATGAGGTGCTAATCATTGCATTTATGAAGTGACAAACTTAGTAAAATATATCATTGACAACTTAATTAATAAGAAAGTTGAGAGTTATTCAATCTAAAGGTGACTGGGTTTGTAGCTATGAAGTCCCCGTCCCCCCACATGAGACCCAGGCACACGGTGAACAGCATCCCCACAAGGTCAAACATCAGTGAGCAGGAAGGGAAACGCACAGCATTTTCCAGAGAGGTTCCAAGAAGCAAGAGGACAAATGGTCTGACTTTTTGCCATGCTTCTTAGGATGATAATCTCTCCAGGTAAGTCCCATTGAGTTTGAGAGCAGCGAAGAAGCTCAGAAAAAAGCAAGGTAAATCAGAAAAACTCCCCTGCCTTTCCACCTCCACTTCTGCATGCCACCCCTTGGTCCAAGCCCACAGGAAGGCACCAGGGACCTACAAGAAGCTGCTAGAATCCAGAGGCTCGAACATACTGTGGGTAAAACCCCTTTAAGTTTATGGCAGCTGAAAGGTCCGTGCATCCCTTCCTACCACAACCCTGGCGCCTGCCGCTGTCTACTGTGGAGTGTCCTCCTCGACAACACCTCTCAGAGAGCACGTTTCAGACCTCCCATTTCAGAGCAATCTCATGGCAGGCAAACTCTCTTTAAACTACTTCCTCTTGATTTTGTCACTGTGGTTGAAACTCTTCCTGATACCTCTTCATGCACTGCAGGTGGCAAACTTTTCCTTCGTCATAGGTTCGTACTTTTTAAAAAAATTTTATTTATTTATTAGACAGAGAGAGAGACAGCAAGAGAAGGAACACAAGCAGGGGGAGTGGGAGAGGGAGAAGCAGGCTTCCCGCCGAGCAGGGAGCCCGACGCGGGCTCGATTCCAGGACCCTGGGATCATGACCTGAGCCGAAGGCAGATGCTTAACTGACTGAGCCACCCAGGCGCCCCATCCTTACTTTTAATAGTAAGACTGATACTGTTATCTGAACTATCCACGGAGCAAAACACATAGAGGAAGAGACAGATCAGATAAATGATTACATAAAACTCCTTAGGAATCAAGATTTTCAACCTGAAGGAAAGGAGTACAGCTTTATAATCCGACTTAAGTAAAAACCCTAAAAATTTACATTTGTTTTGGAAAAGTGAGTATAAGCTCATAACATGATCTTTGAGAAAAAAACACAGAGAGGAGCGTAGAATCAAGGACAAAGCAGTCATAATGAGCACACACACCACTCCCCACCTCCAGTCCCCAAATCACGGTCTCCAAAAGCTAGTTTTTACTGAAAGGAATCAGGGATCTTGGAGGAATGGCTGTTCTGGGGCACGCACAGTACAAGATGATCCTGAGACATCCGTGTTGTGGCCAAAAATAAGGACATTGCCAAGACCAAGGGGCTGTGTGTAGGTGTCAGGGAGGAGCCTCATGGGGGAGGAGCCCAGCTGTGATGCACAGCTGACAATAAACAGCTGTATTTGGAAAAAAGCAGGTGCATGAAGCTCCGTGTGTGTATAATGACAGTAAAACAGAAGAAGGTCTTACTGGTCTCCTTGTATGTTCCCAATTACTCTGAAAATTTATAAAGAAAAGGCATCATGTATATTTCAAATATATAACTTTCAAATATACTTTCCTCTACAAGCTATATTTTAGGTTAGTAAATAGTTACACAGAGGAATTCTAGCTCATCAGTGTGGAACAATCAAAATAGAAAACCACCATTTGCAGCCACTAATGAAGACATGAGTGTGGGCAGTAAATGAATGTCAAAGCCAGGAGACTGACAGGGAACTCTGGTGGGTGGGTCGGGCTGACCACACCTCACCCTGCCTCCGATCACTATCCGATCCACGAGACTCGGGATGACCAGGCATTAGGGGTGCGGTAGGAACTGCCAGCACCACTTATAGAATATTCATGCCAAAAAGTTCAAATCCAAGTCTAAACAAGCCTCTAGATCCAAACACTGGTTTATAGGAACTTGGGGATCAAAGGAATGTGTTAGTTACACTGTTAAAATCGAACACAAATGGCAACCAGACGTAAGTGTTCCTGAGCAGACAAAACCAGTTTAGTCATACAAGCCAAACGATTTAGCTTATTTTGCAAGACAAGTGAGGCTCACTTGCCTGGGTCACTTCTTGCTGGTGCCCCTGAAAATCGGAAGCAGAACTTAAATTGTCCCCCAAACTGATATGAGGTAACTACTGACCAATCCCCTTTCATTCAAGAACATTCTAGCATTATAATCAATCCCTGGGGAGAATGCACTTCTCCCCATATGAGCTGCTTTATGACCATGCACCCTTGAGCCTCACGCCATGCTTGGTCCGGTGCTCCCGGTTTGCAAACTGTCTCTTGGGTGTGTGCACAATAAACTTTTACTAATTGCTACTTTGGTGATTCACTGGTTTTACTTCTGTTATTTCTGAATGTTTGACAACTGTGAGGATGCAATTCAGCAAGATCTAGCCTGTGAGACATTGAGCCGGCCAGACATTTGGTGTGGGGAGGGGCAAACAGAGGGAAATGTCACACGTGGAAAGAGCTTCAGAGACTTGTCGGCCAAATGCGCCATGGAGACCTTGAGTGGAGCCTGTCTGAACAAAACAACTATAAAAAAGTATTTGTCGAGAAATTTCAAAACAAACTATGTATTAGGTGATATCGAGGGATTATTGTTAACTTGGAGAAGTATGATAATGTATTTTGGATAGGGTTTTTTAAAGCACTTATTTTTTTTAGAGAGACAAAAATGCCACATTTAAGAGTGAAATTCTGGGATTTGCTTTAAAATGGTCCAGGAGAACATTGGGTGGCAGGGGGATTGGGAGTGGGGAACAGAGAAGACAAAACGGGCTCAATGTCATGCCTGAGGCTGGTGATAGAGCCTTGCGGATTCATTGCATGCTCACTGTGACCTTTGTGTGTGTTTGGAAAGTTTGAGGAAAGAACACACCATTGAATTTGGCCCTCTCAGCCAAAGAGATAGGAAGAAAGAAAAGAAGCAAAGAAAGGGAAAGAGGAGAGAGTGCCCGAGTGTGCACAAGGTGACACCGGAGGGCCAGCCTTCCCGTGTGCAGACACCACCAGGCACCAGACGGGAGAGGCCAGAGGAAGGCCGTGGGAAGGCCAGCAGTCTGACACAATCTTTCCCCTCCTGCCGTCTGTGCCCAGTCGCCACATCCGTGATTCGGGCCTGGCTCCTTGCCTCTGGCTGTGTGATTGAGGTGTGTTTCTCATTGCACAAGTCCTGCTGGACAAAGAGCGTCTTTGATTTGTGCACTTTATGAGCCCTCCCTGGTGAGTGACGCCCTTTGCAAAGACTTCTAGTAAATTCCAGGGCTCCCGGGGGGAACAAGGACCTGTTACAAGAGGAAGGACGTGGAGAGATTGCTTACTGTTTGTTGGGTTTCCTTCGGTTGATCCTGTTTAGATACACTAGCCGCTAGCCCAAAGCTTCAGGGCCTGGATGTGGATTCTCATGGGTTCTGGGGAGGGTCATCAACATGAAGCTCAGTCATGCTGTGGATGAAGGTCATCATCCACAGCATGACTGATGAAGCTGATGAAGACCTGAGTTTGCTCTTCTTCATTTTTTTGGGTTCTTCACTGTAACTGTGATTCTTCTTTAGAAGATCGATTTGTATGACATTTTCAGTAATTCGATACTAATAAAGCTAATAGAACAACTCTTTGTGAGTCACTGTATTGGATATTCTAATAAGAGATCTGTAAGACATGGACCCTGCCTTCAAGGGGCTGAGACAGTGAGTCTAGCCTGGGCTGGTGGTTCTCAAAGTGTTTTCCTTGGATCAGCCACAGCAGAATCAACTGGGAACATGCCAGAAGTTCTTGGACCCCAGAAACTTGGGGGTGAGGCCCAGTATCTATTTTAACAAGTTCTTCAGGTGATTTGATGCACATTGAAGTTTAAATGACATGCAAAGAAACAGGTGAGTATGGCCCCCACACAGGAAATAAAGCAGCCAATAAAAACTATCCCTACAAAAAGTCCAGATGTTTGACTTACTATACACAAACTTTAAATCAGCTATTATAAATCTATTCAAAGACTAAAGGAAACCGTGTCTGAAGAATAACAGATTGAGAATGTGTGTCACCAAATGGAGAATATAAAGAGTTTAAATGCTGAGAAAAAGAACAAATAAAATTTCCAAAGCTGAAGAGTATAATAACTGAAATGAAAACTGTGGCCACAACAGCCCAATACCTGATTTGAGCAGCTAGAAGAATCAGCGAACTTAAAAACAGGTCAATTGAGATTATTTAGTGTGAGAATTGGAAAAAAAAAAAAGAGCCTCAGAAACCAGAAGTCTGTGGGACACCATCAGCTATACCAACATCTACATAACAGGGGTCTCAGAAGAAGAGGAGAGAAAGAAAGGGGGAGAAAGAATATTTGAAGAAAAATGGCCAAAGCTTCCTAAACTGGGTGGAAAACATACTGATCAACGTATTTAAGAAACTAAAAAACTCCACACAAGATAAACTCAGAGATCCACATTTAGAAACATCATAATCTGTCAGAAGACAAAGAGAGAATCTTCAAAACATCAAGAGAAGGAACTCATCGTGTGCAAGCTTTCCTCAAGAAGATGAACTGATTTCTCCTAAGAAGCCACGGAGATCAGAGGGTAGAAGGATGATATATCCAAAATGCTGCAAGCCTCTCACCCTAAGAAACTAGCAAAAGAACAACAAACTAAACTTAAGTCAAGCAGAAGAAAAGAAATGATAAAGATTAGAAGCAGAAATAAATAAAATAAGGAATAGAAAAACAATAGAGAAAATCAAGGAAACTGAAATTGGTTCTTTGAAAAGTTTAACAAAATTGATAATGATTTACAAAGAAAAAAAGAGTAGATTTAACTTATTAAAATCAGGAAAGAATGAGAGGACATTACTACTGATAGTACAGAAATAAAAAGGATTATAAAGGACTTGTATGAACACCATGTGCCAGTTACGGCAAGAACAATGGCTCCCTCTCTCCCCAGAAATGTCTATCCTCAATCCTCAGGGTCTATGAATATGTGACCATCTACGGCAAAAGTGAATTTTCATATGTGATTAAGGGTAAGGACCTGGAAGTGGGGAGATTATTCTGGATGATGCCAGTGTGCCAATCTAATCATATACCAACTTTAAAGGTGGAAAATATTTCCAGGCTATGGTCAAAGGACCAGCTAGACACAATGAGAAAGACCTGACCCATTGCTAGCTTTGTAGATGAAGGAAGGGGAATTTGAGTCAAGAAATGCAGGAGACCTCTGGAAGCTAGGAGAGGAAACTAGATGCTCCCCAGAGCTCCCTGAAAGGAACAGCCCAGCTAACACCTTGATTTTAGCCCAGGGAGTTCTATGTCAGACTTCTAACCTACAAAACTAGAAGATGATATATTTAATATACTTTTATTGCTTTAAGTCACAAATTAGTGGCAATTTGTTTTGGCAGCAATAGCAAATGAACACACTAACAAATTGGATAACCTGGATGAAATGGACAAATTCCTAGAAAGGCACCAACTACCAAAACTCAAGAAGAAACAGAAAATGTGAATAGACCCATAACAAGTAAAGAGATTGAATTAATAATAGTCAAAACTTTCCCACAAAAATGTAAAGCCCAGGCCCAGAGGGCTTCACTAGTGAATTCTATCAAAGGTCTAAAGAAGACTTAGTACTACTCCTTCATAAGCTCTTCAAAACATAGCAGGTTGGGGGAACACTTCCCAATTCATTCTATGACCCAGTAGTTCTCTGGTCCCAAAGCTAGATACAGGATCACAAGAAAAGATAACTATATCCCAATGTCCCTTGTGAAGACAGGTGCAAAAAGCCTCATTGAAATACTAGCAACCTTTACCCAGCAATATTTAAAAGGGATCCCATGATCAAATGGGATTTATCCCAGGAATGTATTGTTGGTCCAACATGCAAAAATCAATCAGATGTAAAGGAAAAGACTCAGAATAGCCAACACCATGCTGAAGAAAGACATAGTCAAAGGACTGACTTTATCCAACATCACCCAGCAATTCCTCTCTTAGGTAAACACCCAAGAGAATTGAAAATATATGTCCACATAAAAACTTATACACAAATGTTGAAAACAGCATTACTCATAGTAGTCATAAAAGTGGTAACAATCCAAATGTTCCAAGAAGTGATGAACGGATAAACAAAATGTGATATAACCATGCAGTGGAATATCGATTCTTGAAAAGCAATGAAATACTGGTACATGATACTACATGGATGAATCCTGAAAACATTATGCTAAGTTAAGAAGCCAGACACAAAAGCTACATGTTGTATGATTCTATTTACATAGAACTTCCAGAAAGGGCAAATCCATAAAGTAAAAAAAAAACCATAGTGGATTCCAGGGGTCAGGGTGTGGGTGTATGAGGAGTAAGTGCTTGTGGGTATGGGGTTTCTTTCTGGGTTGATGAAAATATTCTGAAATTATACTGTGATGATGGCTGAACAACTTTATGAATATACTAAAACCACTGAAGTGTATACTTTAAAAGGGTAAGTTATATGATCTGGGACTTATATCTCAATTTTAAAAAACAAATGAGACCTAGGAGGAGTAAGGTTGTCTCCAGATGTTACACAAGTGATAAGTGGTAGACACAAGAACAGATCCCAGATATCTAGGACTCTAAAGTCTGCACATTTTCTTTTTTTTTTTTTTAATTTTATTTATTTATTTGACAGAGAGAGACAGCGAGAGAGGGAACACAAGCAGGGGGAGTGGGAGAGGGAGAAGCAGGCTTCCCGCAGAGCAGGGAGCCCGATGCGGGGCTCGATCCCAGGACCATGGGACCATGACCTGAGCCGAAGGCAGACGCTTAACGACTGAGCCACCCAGGCGCCCCTAAAGTCTGCACATTTTCCATATGCATCAGTCAGTGATTCTCACTACAGTGCTGTGTAACAATCATCCTGAATCATAATGGTTTACAGATGCAAGTATTTTTTTTCTTGATTATTATTCTGTAGGTTGGCTCTTCTTCCAGCTTCAGGTCAGTTGGTCTTGATCAATTGGCTTCAGTTCTTCCCCATGCATCTTTAGTTCCCTTGGTTCAATAGCTATCTGGGGCATGTTTTTGTCCTGGGAGATCACTGGAGCCCAAACCAAACTGCACAAGAACGTTGAAGACCTCTGCATGTATTACCTCTGCCACTATTCATCCATTTGCCTGAGCAAGTCACCTGGCAAAGCCTGATATCAGTAGGGGCGGGAAGACACACCTCCTGCATGGCAAGGTCACATTGCAGAGGGAGGGATTAAAGAATTGAGAACCATAATCCAATGCACGCCTCACTCCGCCATAGAGGCAGATTTCACAGCTCTCACAAGTGAGTTTACCATGGGAGCCCTCAGTGATAGGAAGAGTAAATGCAGCTTAAGGTAGTTTTGAGAAAATGACCCCCGCAAACTTTGTATGTTTGTTTATTTGTGTGGATGTGTTTTGTTTTTTGTTTGGTTCTTTTTATAGACAAACGAGGGGAAACACACTAGTTTTGTTCTGTGTAGAGTCTCTGTGCTGCCCAGGTGTTTTGTTTTCTTGGTGACCCTTTGGACAATTTGCTGCTCACTTAATTCCCACAGTCCCAGTGCATCAGACCTTACTGGGGGATTCCTCCATCTATTTTTAGGTGGAATATTTTGGCTCTCATGTGTTGTCTGTCAGTGTCTGCTCTGTCTTCAGGAATTGTCATCAGGCAATTCTTCAAAATCTCAGCACTGGCAGACTGTATAATGGGTCCGCTGGGTCTTCACTCACCAGTTTCCCCTTTCTACTGACCTTCTGCTATGAGAGATGAGGACTCAGGTCTCTAACTGTCCCCTGCTCGCCCCTCCCCACCATCTCCAATAAGATAAACATCTTTTTGGTGCTTTCCTAATTGTAGCCACATAAATACTATTCTCCATGAGTCAAGTTATGGACTGTGCATTCAGTCCCTTTATTATATACATTTTTGGTTGTACTTAATAACTGCCACATCCTTTTCATTTTCTAGCTTTTCTTAATCTGTATCTCTATCTTACCCCCCAACCTCTTCAGGGCAATTGTCTACTCTGCCCAGTTACCAGATTGCATGTGGGTTCCGTGGTTCCGCCTCTCCCCTCACACTCCAACTTCCTGGAATGTGCACCTGCTGTCCTTGCAGTACCTAAAAGCTGCCGACCAGCTATGGTCCTGGGACCTCCCATTAGCACCATCTTGAGGCTGCTCTCCACCTTCTTCTGGGGGTCCCTGGTTTTGAATCCCATGTCCCCATGTCATTCTCTTTCTTGGCTTCCTCTCTCATTTGTACAGAAGACCTCTTCTAGCAGTTTCCTGGAAAATGGTGCCTGGGTGATAAATTTTTAAGCCCTTACATCTCTAGAAATAGCCTTCTTTTACTGTCATACTTGTTTCATAATTTTATTCAGTATGAAATCTGGGTTGAATATAATTTTTCTTCAGAATTTTGAGGGCATACTCCAGTTTTTCTTCTATTTTTAATAGTGTTGAGGCATCTGCTAATATTTTATCCCGTCTCTTTCGTAAAATACACCCCCCCCCCCAGAATGTTTTGCGATCTGCTTTACCACTCATGTTAACGGTGGTGCGCCTTTTTGCATTCATTTTGCTGGGACTCGGTGGCCCTTTCAGTTTGAAAAGCCCAATCCTTCCCTCCTGGGGAAAGTCACATGTAAGATGCCGTGATGAGACCCCCCAGCTGCCTTCCCTGCTCTCCCATTCTCAAGTGCCCACCAGTCAATCTGATCCACTCATTTTCTTCTCTTCCCAAGCTTTTCTTAATCTGTATCTCTATCTTTTTCTTCTCTTCCCAAGCATCCATCAGTTTTTGTTTTACCTTCTCAAAGACTGAGTTAACTTTATTTTCCAATGCTTCTACTGAAATTTTAATTTTCACTATGATGTTTTAATTTCCTAGCTTTTTACCTAGTCTTTGATTTTTCTTTTCACAGGATCTGGTCCTTCATTTATAGGTTCAATATTTTCTTTTATATCCCTGAACATATTAATTACAGGGTTTTTTGAAGTTGACTTTTACTGTCCACATTGCTGACATTTATTTTGTCTTCTTTTCTTTTTCATGTATGATGGTTTTATTCTTTGCTTTTCATGTTATAGCTTTTTTCAAATATCTGGTTATCCTTGTGAAGGAGATCAGAATAGACCATCCCAAAATAGGCCACTTCGGCATAAGAATTATTTTGAATGGAAAGCAATTAAGAAACAGCAGATTCAGGAAAAGCTCTCTATCCTCCTTTCTGCCTAAATGCAGTGTGTACATTTTCCTTTGTGAAGATGTCCCCCACTCTTCTCCAGTGCTGGAAGAGACCATTATCACAACTAAACAACCATTATCACTGGAGACAGAAAGTCAGCACCAAGTTGGGCCTGCACAAACAAAACTTACTAAAACATCTTTCATCTTCCATTAATTTCCCCAGATATTTACCAGCCCACAATTACCACTCCTTCAAGCCCACACCCTTTTTCCTTTGCCTTGTCACTTCTCCACAATTTATTGCCCTCTGTTAAGATGGTATACAAGCCCCAAACTCAGCACTGAGTTCTCCCATGTGTATGCACGTATAAATAACTCTTGGTTTTTTCCTCCTGTTAATCTGTCTTTTACCAATTTGATTTATATGCCTCAAGCACTGAGTTTAACAAGGTAGAGGAAGAATAATTCCTCCTCTACATGTGGATGCTCTTTAATATTTGGGAGTAATGTACCTAAAAGCTGCTTGAACTTTATGCCTGGTAATGGGGCTGTGGTACATGACAGGGCAGAAAGCTGGATTTTCTACTATCTGTGACTTTTCCTGCTATAAGTGCAAGATGACCTAAGGTCTGGTAATGAAGTATCCCACTGGGAGCAGACTGACATGGTTCTCCCACTTCATGTCCCTGCTCAGGGTCCTCTGGACTCCCTGGGTTCCTGCAGAGAGACTGTTCTATTCTCCTTTTTGGCAGATAAGCACCCAGACACAGGGGCTTTCCACTGGGTAATGGCCGGGATCCAGGTAGAGGCGTGCACCTCTCATTAATCCCCTCTTGCCAGGTCCAGCCTCACCCCTACCCACTGCTCCACCTGATAACCCTGCATCAGGAGACTTTCTGGTTCAATCTCTAGTTTTCCACGGAGGTGAATCTGTCAACTTCCGCTGCATTAAAAAAAAAAGGTGGGGGGGAGAAAAATCACCCCAAAACATAGTGGTTTTAAAGAAACACAACCATTAATTTAGCCTAAGATCCTAAGGGTCAGCAGTCTAGGCAGCTTGTCCAGCTCATTCGTGAATCTGCGGTTGGAGCTGGTTTGTTCTGGGGGCTGGCAGGCTGTGGTGGCGCGGGGGCACCCTCTATCTGCCTCATCCAGGGGGCAGCCCAGCGGGGTTCCCAGAGAGTGAGTGAGCAGACACTGAAGGAGGCCTCAGGCCCCGAGCCCAGACTTGGCACCACGTCATCTCTTCCACGTTCAACGGATTAGAGTAAGTCTCCAGGCCAAGCCTGGCTTGGGAAATGATTTCAGTCTTTTGGGGAACGACCTACCAGCAAAGGGAGGGTGTATGGCTTCCCTCTGGCGCAAACGCAGGTCTGGGGATCCTGGCAAATTTTCACACGGACTTTCCTGCTTTCCCGCCTGCACCTTACTCCAGCCTTCAAGGTCCCGGGCCTTCCATTTGTGAGCAACTCCAAGCTCCGCTGATGAGTCACGACCTGGTGCACAGCGGAGCTTCATTCTGTTACAGGGCTGCAGGGTTCTTGTCTCACGGAGCCGAAGAACGAATCTCGCTGATGAAGTGAAAGTTTATTAAGTGAAGGTGAGAACAGGAAGGAAAGAAAAAGCTCTCTGGAGTGAGCGGGGTCCCGAATGGGTGGCCACTAAGGGCTGTCACCGCGGTCTTTACTGAGAACTGACGGGGCAGCTTGTGGCCTTGAGATTCTGGTGCCGTCTCCATTTGATCACGGACTGTTGAAAACACCCTGACTGGCCTGCTTCTTTGAGGTCTGGTCATTTTCTGTGGTTACAACGTAGCTGCCGTAAGGAAATACCCCAACGCCCAGGTCTCTGGTTTTGCGTGCCTCAGCGTTTCTCCACATGGGGGATTTCTGGGCGCCTGGTCCCAGAGCCCCCCGAGCCGGCTGAGCGGGGGAGTCCGCGGCCTCGGCCTCTCGCTGCCTACACCGCACGCCTTTCGCACTCACTCCCACACACTGCTGGTGCGCGATCACTCCGCTCGGTCCTCAGCTGTGGCCACTGGGGCGGCGAGGACTCTCAGCCACGCGCAGCAGTGTTTGTGAGTCTTTGCGGTCCTGCTGCCGCTGCCCCTCCCGTTCTGGCCGGAACATGGTCAAGCGGCGAGGGGCAGACATGTCCTCACCGCGCCACAGCCAAAACGAAAGTGTGCCTGAGGCCTCTGAGAGGAGTCCCGGTCCTGGCGAGCTGCGGGGCAGCGGCCGACGGCGGAGAGCGGGCTGTGCGGGGCAGCCCGCCGGCCGCGCACCGCGGGCTCCCGGCTCCTCCTCTCTACAAGCTGTAACGTAAGAACCGCAGGGACAAGGGGGTAAGAGTGCTAGCGGCCTGCCGGCCTCCTCAGACCCCGTGTTCGGGGACGCTTCTGGCTTTCGCCGCGCCCATGGGGCTCCGTGGGCTCCCGGGTGTCGGGCTCGCCGACCGCTGGGCGGTGGCTGCTGGGACAGGTGCGGGAATGACGCCTCAGCCCGTCGCCACAGCGGGCTGCCCTGGTTCTGCAAGTGTCCAAGCGGCCCGGTGGCTTCGCACAGGATTCTCCACACTTCAGACACTGTCACTCCTCTACTTCTCCGGTGGGAGCTCATGCTGACGTGTGAGGGACGTCACATTCACGGGCGGAGAGCCCTGACAGCCTGAGGCCGCTCTCGTGCCCAGCAGCCCCCGCTGCCCCACCACGTGCTCTCCCGTGGGGACAGGCCGAAGGCAGGCCCCTGCCCGGTCCTATATGCTGCGGGGCTGTCCCCGAACCCCGACGACCCCCGCGCCTCGGCACCGCAGCCACCTCTCTCCTGCCCCGGGTCCCTCCTGTCTGCACACGGCTCTACGTGCTGCACGTGCTCTCCACGCATGCGCGCCTGAGACACACGGAGGCCGCCCTGACCCTCAGCGCGCTGCTCCTGGAGGCACGGCCTCGCCTCGGCGGCTCTCACGCTCTCCCCCGCAGCTCGCACATTCTGTCCGCCCCGAACCCCGCCCCCCGGTCTCTCCTCCTGCATTCTCCACACGGAGCCTCTCTGGCGTCACGGGCTGCAGTCCGGCTCCTCTCCCGGAGGATGAGGTAATGTCACTCACTGTCCCCAGTCCTAGGGAGCTCGCGCACCCGGCCGTCCCCCTTCCCCGTGCTCGAGGACACCCTGCCCGCGTCCCTCTGCGTCCCCGGCTGGCGTGCTCCAGGACGCGCTCCCGCCTCGCCCAGGGCCCCTCCCGGTCCCGTGTTTCCAGGCCCAGCCCGGGGACCCCGGCAGGAGCCCCGCCGTGTGGGTGGAGCGGGACGCGCCTCCCTCCGCCGCGCGCGTCCTCCTCAGCAGCTTCTTCCCGGCGGGCGGTAGGCACGCGTGCGTCATGTTCCCGAAGAGCCCGGGAAGCCTGTCCGCGTCGCCCTCTCCTCACAGACGCTCTTCGCCTTGGGAGAGCCCTCCGTCCGGGCTCACCCACCCCGCGACCCGGCTTCCGCGCGCCTCCCTGCGTGGGCGGCGCCGCCTCCCGTCCTGGTGTTGCGTTCCTGCGGGCGCGGCGGTGGTGCCGCTCCGGGGCAGCGCTGGCCTTCCCCGCGGCCCTCCTGCCGCTTCCTGAACCCCAGCCCTTCCCGCCTTCCCCCGGCCCCCCGCGCGCTCCTTGCGGGGGCCGGTCGCCCTCCCGGGCCGGCCCACGGGCCTCCCGGTAGGCGGAAGTCGCGCACACTCCAGTCCCGGTGCGCAGGCCGCCTCCTGAGCGCCTGCACCCCGTGGGCCCGGAGCGGGACGTCTGGCTTGTCCCCAGACCTCGTCTGTGCGCCCGGGATCCCCGCTCTGGGCGTTTCCAGCCGTGTCCCTCGAGCCGCAGCCCTGGCGGCCAGCTCCCCAGCCTCAGCTTCGTCACGCAGCCATGTTCCAGGGACTCCACATACTCCTCGCGCGTGTCCCCGCTCTGTCACCGTGGCCTTCCTTTGGACTCCTCTTCTCTGGACAAGGAGAATCTGTGTCCTAGGCTGGCCTCCCGAGCCAGCGAGAGAGGCCGAGTCCTGGCCCCGGGGCTCTTCCGGGTTCTTCCCGCTCCGCTTCCCGCCGCACCAGTCCGGTTCTTCTCCCTGCCCCGCTCTGCGCACGCGCCAGAAGTGCCAAGTAGGCGGAAGTAGAAGGGCATAAATTGCCCCCTTTGTTTGTGCTGGGGGCTCAGCGCTGTGCAGATGACTCTTCTCTGAGCCCGCAGGCGTTCAGTAGACCTCCTGTCCGCCAAGATCTCCGGCTGCCGCCTGGTTCTTCCCTCCGGCGATCCAGTCCCCGTTCTGTAACACTCTCTCGCTCAGTGCTTCCACGTGTGTGCTGCCCGGACGGGTGGCATCAGCACCCCCTGTTCTTCAAGGCCAGCTTACAGGAATGTCCAGTTATGGGACTTCAAGATGTGACTGTCTTGTAAAGCGTTTGCTTTATTAGCTAAAAACGTGAAAGTGGTAAATCACAGCTGTCACCTTCTTGATTCCCTTTTGCGCCTTCTTCCTTGCAATCCTGCTCATCTGTTCCAAAATTAACAAGATTCCAGGCCCCTGTGCTCCCTGGCCAGGTTTTCCTTTTTGCTTCTATCTGCATTTCCAAAGTCTTCACTGCTTACTATGTTTAGGGAGATGGAGGTAATAGATCTTTTGTTCTTTTTCCATTGACAAGGATCTCTGTGTGTCTCATGTACAATTCCATTTTTATGACTTCTGCCTTCTGGAAGCATCTCATGATATTTTTACCACTTTATTTTTTATTTTTTTAAAGGCAAAAACTCTGCACAACTGTTGTAAACTCTGAGAAGAGCTTAGCATCGAAATAAAAAATAACAACTGAAAATGGTGGTAGAAGTGTCACCCAGTGCCAGGGACCCCAAGCCAGTGGCGGGGCGGGGGGCTTCAGCTCCACACAGAAAGACATGTTTTGGCCTTAGGTCATTGCAGCCTGTGCTTCCACTACCCCAGCAGCAATGACCAGGCTCTTGGGCGATGGCTCCTATCCCTTTAGCTGAGGACCCCAAAAGGCTAATTCCCACACCAGTGACCTCAGACCCCCAGGGGTGGGGTGGCCTGGGGCCTCAGAGCTTCCTGAAGACCCCCGGTGATTGTGACATGCAGCGGAGGTGCAGAGCCGTGATTTAAACTGTTCCTTCACAGAAGGTTATTACTGATTATCTGATTGACCTGTTGTTGCTCTCCTGCTGGTGAATAATAACTTCTGACAGAGAAATTGGAAACTTGGTGTTTTAGGGAGCTGCCACTTTACTGCCCTACTGCAAAGGCAAAGAGGCAAATGTAAATGACAACAATGATAACGGTAGTGTCGGGGTGGGGGGGGCACATGGGTGGCTCAGTTGCTTAAGTGTCTGACTAGTGATTTCAGCTCAGGTCCTGATCTCAGGTTCATGAGATCAAGCCCTGCATTGGGCTCTGTGCTCAGCAGGGAGTCTACTTGAGATTCTCTCTTTCCATCTGCCTCTGCTCTCCCCCTACCTCTGCCCGCTTGTGTGCTTTCTCTCTCTCTAAAATAAATAAAATTTTAAAATAATAATGATAACAGTAATGTCAGATGGAGAAAATAGGAACCCAGTTATTTTCCATATTGGTAATAAGTAAAAAAATAAAAATAAAAAAACTATTAAGAAATTGATTTTTTAAATCATTAAATATGAATTTAAAAGAATCTTAATTGGAAAAACTGACATTAGATCAGTTAGATCTTTTTTTCCTGTTACCAAATGCAAATAGCACAGCCTGTGTTGTGTGTGTTTAAGACCTCACTTTGCTTTTATCAACTGAACCAACAGCACTTTTTAAAGTCTCACCAGGGCAAACTTAAGAACATCAGTCACATGGGTGCTAAGTAGCCCCAAAAGGTGGTTATTCAATGATCAAATAATTACAATTTTGGAAAGTCAGTATAGGAGTCTCCAAGTTATAACACGTACCTTAGGCGCTTAAAAAAAGGGGCTAGCATGTGCCCCGATATATTTATTTCTCTTAATTGTAGGTTTATATATATTTATCTTTAAAGTATTTAGAACTGCATTAATATAATATGTATATTATATGTAAAAATAGAAGTGAAAAGGATAAATAGAAGGTGAAATAAGCACTATTTTAAGATATTTTAATGTTATTTGGGGCGCCTGGGTGGCTCAGTCGTTAAGCGTCTGCCTTCGGCTCAGGTCATGATCCCAGGGTCCTGGGATCGAGCCCCGCATCGGGCTCCCTGCTCAGCCGAGAGCTTGCTTCTCCCGGTCCCCCTGCTTGTGTTCCCTCTCTAGCTGTCTCTCTCTCTGTGTCAAATAAATCAATAAAATCTTAAAAAATTTTTTTTTCATGTTATTTAATGATATAAAAATATCTTACTAAAAAAATAATAGAGCAGTTTGATCGATTGTGCATCATTTTTTTTTAAATTTGGTTTGCAGCTTTTGATGCAGAAATATGAGGTCTGGCTCTAGATTCCATTTATTTTGACACTTGGTTTTCAGTTCCATCATTGGTGAAAAGGATTCTCTGAAATACCCATGAATCCAGGTGGAGGATGTGGGGCCCTGGCTGCCCTCCCTGGGTTGTGCCTCCAGTAATTCAAGCATTTCCACTCATTCAAGAAAGATTTTAAGGGAGTCAGTTTTATCTTTCCTGATAGGGGTCAGGAGGTTTTGCATATTAATTAGAAGATATTTTACTTTTTATATTTTTATCAAGTGGGTTCTTTCAGAGGATTTCAAAACAAGTTAAAAAACACTCCATTCCCCAGTTTTTAAGCATGCTGTAAGAATTCTCATAACAACACAAAATTATAGCAGCAAAAAGTGCTCTCATCCCAACACTTTTCTTTGGAAAAGGAGGTTATCTTTATCCTGGTGTTAAATCCTGAAATTTACCAGGAGGAGTAGATAATGCCTGATCATTTTTGAAAGTATCTTGTAGGTGACACTTCTTAGGGATACTTCTAGGCATTGAAAAATTTAGCAACATTTTAGACTTTTTGTTGTAATGTCTAAGCTAAAAACCTCATTTAAATATTTTATTATGATTTTTTCTCTCTAAAATAAATAAATCTTTAAAAAGGTGGGGGGGAGGGTAGCGCCTGGGTGGCTCAGTCGATTGAGCACCCGCCTCTTGGTTTCAGCTCAGGTCATGATCTCAGGGTCCTGGAATCTAGCTACTACCCCTTCCCTTGGGCTCTGCACTCTGCTTGGGGATTCTCTCCCTCTGCCCCTCCCCCCACCCATGCTTGTACACCTCTGTCTCTGTCTCTCAAATAAATAAATCTTTAAAAAATAAATATTTTATTATGAGATCATCTGAAAATTACCATGAATGGCATAAGACTTTCCTGGTTGTTCTCCATATCATTACAATAAAATTGGCTTCCAATTTAGTAATAGAACCCATATGTTTACTTACTTGGACGTAGGCAAACTTTAATGTGCTACAATGAGCTGAAAGCGAGTGAGTGAAGCAGGGGCAGTGCTCTCCTTATGGAGCCTCTTTATTTTTCGGACATGCCCACTGCCTTATCGTGACAGCGATGCACATAAACACTCATCCCGATGGAGAGGTCTGGGGTTCACACATGACTTTGGAGACCAATGGTCTAGACAACCAGTCAGGTTAGAGGTTCCCAAAAATTCAACTGCCCTGCTCTTCATCATCTTTCCTCCTTTTAAAGTTTTATTCATACAGGTCTTTATTTCTTGATAAGCACATTTCTAGGTATTTTTAATTAGGTTTTTATAATAAATGGGACATTTTCAAAAGTGAGTATTGCTGGCAGATATGGACATCAACAATTCTGTATTTTGGCTCCACCACTTACTACCTGTGGGCAAATTATTAACTTCTCTGTGCCCCAGTTTCCTCTTCTGTAAAGCTGGGATTAATATCAGTGTCTACTTCATAGAATTGTTATGACAATGAAACAAGTTCCTATGTAAGGAATACTCAGCACAGTGCCTGGCACACCGCTAACCATTACGATGACAGTGATGATCCAGCCATCTTGCTGACTTCTTTTTCCTTATAATAAAATCTGTATTCTTGGGCGCCTGGGTGGCTCAGTTGGTTAAGCGACTGCCTTCAGCTCAGGTCGTGATCCCAGGGTCCTGGGATCGAGTCCCGCATCGGGTTCCCTGCTCTGCGGGGAGCCTGCTTCTCCCTCTCCCACTCCCCCTGCTTGTGTTCCCTCTCTCGCTGTGTCTCTCTCTGTCAAATAAATAAATAAAATCTTTAAAAAAAAAAAAAATAAAATAAAATCTGTATTCTTTTAGGTTTTCCAGGCATATAATCCTATTATCTATAAATAATATTTTTCCTCCTTTCCTATAATTACATTTTATTTCTTTTTTGTCTAATAATTATTAATAATTTAATAATAAAAATATTACATAATGGAGATAGTGCATACACATGTGCCTTATTTTAATATCATATTTCACCGTTAAGTGCTATATATTCATACATTTCTTACTGAGTAATTGATATATTCTTCCATTCCTATTGCACTTATGACTTCAATCAAGAATGAATTTTGAAATGATCATACAGTTTTTCTCTTTGACTTTTAATATGATTATTTATACTGGTAGATTTCCTGATATTGAACCATCCTCGAATGAATGAGTTGATCCCTTACTTGGCTATGGTTTATGATTTTTATAATGCGCTGATGAACTGTTAACTAAAACTATGACTTTTGCATTAATATTTATAAGTGGGATCAGTCTGTAGTTCTCTTGATCATGTTCAACACCTTCCTCTACTCTTTACTTCCAGTAGATGAGTAGTGGACCTAGGGACTTAATCGGATTCTGGCTTATTTGGGTAGGCTTGTCTCACAGGGGCTGTGTTCCTCCAATGGAAGGCCCAATATCTATGGTTATCTCTCTTTTAATTCATTAGGGATTGCAGAATAGTGGCGTTCTACCAGCCTTTATCTTCATTTATTAGCTGGAATACCAGCTTCTCATCTACTACAGTTTATAAAGAAAAGGTGAGATAATAGCTTGAAAGTCTGATTTTTTTTCCCCTTAGCATCTTCCAGAGGTAACCCATGTGCTTTCTGTATTTCTTCTCTTTTTGGGGTGTGGGGTGATGTTCAGTGTGTTTAGTATTATTTAGCATTATTATGAACCAATGTGCTTAAATGGGTTTGGTGTGCTTCAATCTGCTGTGTTATTGATGATCAGATTGCCCTCTTCTTGGCCAGTGAGACCTTCCTCAAGTTGGCTTCTGAATCCTTTTGACACACCCTCCCTTCTTTGCTATCTGGTGTGACAAGATGTTTGAGGTCATCCCACCCCTGACCAGGGATCTGCTCTCCGCAAGGAGCCCTGGTTCATCGAAGTGAGAAATAGTGGTAGAGACACACTGTGTGATAGAGTGCACCCCTGGGGGCTGGGGAGCTCCTCACTTCTGGATTGGTCTTTGCTTCCACATTTATCAGTGGACAGATCTAGGAGATAAGTTTAATTGTTCTTGTTCCTTAAAAAATATAAATCAACAAGTTTCTATTTATAGTTCAAATTTGGGGCATTAAGGTTCTCATTTAACTGCTATCTTAAATCTGTATCTCCTATCCTCCATGCTGAGAATTCTTTCATTTTCAAATACTTCAGGACAACATTGAAATATGGTGGACATCCTTGGTTTCTTTCTACCTTATTAACAAGCTGTCGGTATTTCTCCATTGACTATGGTATTGGATTTTAGGTAAATTCTTCTTTCCATGTTTTATTAAAGGGTTTTAAGGAATAGATTTTGAAATTTTATCGAATCTCATTCCAACATCTATGGAGATGATCAAGTTTTTCCAATTTTATCCATACATTTGATTAATTTTGTTAATAGGTTTTCCAATATTGAGTCATCCTTGCATTCCAGTTTTGAAAACAGTTGATGATGATATCAAGTGCTGCTTGATTCCATTTGCTAGTGTTTTACTTTGGATTTCTGCATTAGTGATTGCACTTGAGATCGCCTGTGATAGTTCTTGGTGCCATCCACCTCAGGTTTCGGTGTCTGCAGTATGCTGACTACATAAAAACATTAAAATGTTTCCTTCCCAACCCCCATGCTTGGGGAACCATTTACATATCTTGGGTTTATCTGTTCGTTCTTAGGTCTGTAGACTTCACTTGTGAACTGTCTGTGCCCTTTCCTCCCCATGGGAGAGCCCTTTGAAACCATTATCTCATTATTTCTTGACACTCGAATAGTTTATATTTTCTAAATAGTTTCCTTTTTTTTTTTTTCCTAGGAAACTGAAAGATAATGGAAAATATATACTGGTCTCTGCCCCTGGTTCCTGGCCCAGAGTTCCTAAACCCTTGTAACTTCCTAAGTGGTAAGAATAGTAGGAGCATCTTCTGTTCTAGTGTTTGGTCTTTGACTGGGGTTTCCTGATGCAGGGCACCTGAAATGCTTGCAATTTCCTGGGTGGTAGGAGCATCTTTGGTTCTAATGAGGTGACTTTGGGTGGGCTCCTGGGTGTCTCCTGGGTTGGTTACCATGATCAGAGGCTTGGGATTTTCAGCCCTGCCTTCCATTCTCTTGAGAAGGGGAAAGGGCTAAAAAAGGAGTTAGGATCCGTGACGTCTGTGTCAGGAAGCCTACATAAGATCCCAGTGGAACGGGGTTCAGAGAGTTTCCAGGCTGGTGAGCACAACACTGAGGCTCCCATGCTCAGGGCCCTCCCAGATCTCGCCCTATGCATCTCTTCATCTGGCTGTTCATCTCTATCCTTTATCATAGCCTTTAATAAGCCAGTGAATGGAGGTGTTTCCCTGAGTTCTGTGAGCTCCTTTAGCAAATGAATGGAACCCGAGGAGGGGATCCTGGGAACCTCTGATTTATATCCTGTTGGTCAGAAGCTCAGGTGACACCCTGAACCTGCTCTGGCCTTGGAGGTGGGGGAGGGGTGTCTGGTGGGACTGAGCCCTTAGCCTTCGGGATCAGAACTGAGTTGAGTTGCAGGACACTCTGCTGGTGTCTGAGAATTGCTTGTTGGTGTGGGGCAACTTCCACACATCTGATGACTGGCAGTGTGAGAAGTGAAGTGTTCTGTGTGAGAGTCAGGAGGTCCCCAGAGCACAAACGCCCAGGACCCAGAACTGAGGCTTTTCCCTACAGCAGGAGGGAAAGATGGGGCTTTTCATTTTTAGAATTATCGATTTTATTTACTAGTATTCTTTTATATATCTTAGCTGATATTAGATTTATTAGTTTTACCATTTTCTCTTTTCTATATGTATTAATTTATTCCTTCTAGTTTTTTTTGTTTGTTTTAATTTTTTTTTAGAGATTTTATTTTTAAGTAATCCTCTCTACCCAGTATGGGGCTGGAATTCACAACCTTGAGATCAAGAGTCTCACATTCTACCAAAGCCAGCCAGGTGCTCCCTTGTTTCTTTAGTTTAAAAATATTGTTCTTTTTCTAACATCTAGAGTTGAATGCTTAAACTATTTTTCATTATTTTTTGCTTTTTAAAAATAATACTTGACTATGAATCTTTCTAAGCAATGCTTTAGCTTTAGTATTGGTGCTATTGCTATCAGCTGTCATAATTTTTTCTTTGACCCAAATGTGTTAAGAGATTTTAGAAAATTATACAGGTAACACTCCCCCCCCCCCAATTTTTACAATTAATTCTAATTGTCCTGACCTGAGATCAGAGAAAGTCATGTGTAGCTTTTGTCTTTTCCCTGAGGCGATCTTTGTGTTAAAAGCAGAACTGTTCACAGAAGAATGCAAAAGATGTGTTCTCAGGAACTAAAAAGAAAGTACCAAAACTTTTTGTATTTACTTAAAAAAAAATTTTTTTTAAAGATTTTATTCATTTGAGAGAGAGAGAGTACAAGTGTGAGCTGGAGTTGGGGGTGCGGGGCAGGGTGGGGGAGGCTCAGAGGGAGAAACAGACTACCTGCTGAGCAGGGAGCCAGACATCCCAGGACACTGGGATCATGACCTGAGCCAAAGGCAGATGCTTTTTTTTTTTAAGATTTTATTTATTTATTCATGAGAGACAGAGAGAGAAGCAGAGGGAGAAGCAGTCTTCTCACTGAGCAGGGAACCCGTTGTGGGACTTGATCCCAGGACCCTGGGATCATGACCTGAGCCGAAGGCAGACACTCAACCATCTGAGCCACCCAGGCGCCCCAAAGGCAGACACTTAACCGACTAAGCCACCCAGGTGCCCCACTTTAAATTTTTTTCAGTTTATTTATTTAAGCAATCTCTACACCCAACATAGGCTCGAATTCATGACCTTGAGACCAAGAGCCACATGCTGCACCAACTGAGTCAGCCAGGTGCCCCTGTATTTACTTAAATAATTAAGAACTGTCAATAGTACAACTATCTTGCTTATGAATACGTAGTTATAAATTGTGAGTAAAGGTTTCTAATTGATGGACTAGCCAAATATATGGTTAATGTGCTTGACTGTCTTACAAGCACTTAAAAAGATGTATTCTTTGTTAACAGTGAATAGGGTTTACATGAATCAATTAGGTCTACCTTATTTTTTATATCCTTCAGGCTTTTAGATGTAATTATTATTTTTCCCTATCAGATTTACCATGAACCAGTAGGAGTGAATGAAAGCTTCGTAATTCCAAAATGTTTCTATCAATGGCTTCTTGTATTCCTCGGAGCATTTGAATAACATTTTCTGATGCTGGGCTACTTGGTATGTTAGACTGTACCTTTTGTTGTTTATAAATGGCCTTCCTTCATCACACTGAATACTCTGTCCTAAATGCAACCTCCTCTGATGGTGACATTGTAACCTCTGCTTTCTCCTTGTTTTCATTTGTCTGGCATGTTTTTGCCCGTCTTTTACTGCAATATTTTTTTTTAAAGATTTTATTTATTTATTTGAGAGAGAGAGAATGAGAGACAGAGAGCATGAAAGGGAGGAGGGTCAGAGGGAGAAGCAGACTCCCCGCTGAGCAGGGAGCCCGATGCGGGACTCAATCCTGGGACTCCAGGATCATGACCTGAGCCGAAGGCAGTCGCTTAACCAACTGAGCCACCCAGGCGCCCCTTTTACTGCAATATTTAAGTTACTTTATTTTAGACCTCTTTTATGTGACATATAAATCGGGTTTTGCTTTGTGATTCCATCTGAGTTTTTAAAAATTATTTTAAATGATGGTTAAATACATAAAACATAAATTTTACCATCTCAATGATTTTTAATGTATATATATTTTAAGTTTTTATTTAAATTCCAGTTAACATACAGTGTAATATTAGTCCTGGGTATACAGTGTAGTGATTCAAAGCTTCCATATAACACCCAGGGCTCATCACAAGGGCACTCCTTCATCCCCATCACCTATTTCACCCATCCCCCCTCCCCACCCACCTCCCCACTGGTGGCCATCAGTGTGCTCTCTATAGTTAAGAGTCTGTTTCTTGGTTTCTCTCTCTTTCTCTTTTCCCCTTTGCTCTTCTGTTTTGTTCCTTAAATTCCACATATGAATGAAATTATATGGTGTTTGTCTTTGTCTGACTGACTTATTTTGCTTAGCATAATACTCTCCACCTCTGTCCGTGTCTTTGTAAATGGCAAGATCTCATTCTTTTTTATGGCTGAGTAGTATTATATCGTGTATATATATCACATCTTCTTTATCCATTCATCTGTCAATGGACATCTGGGCTCTTTCCATAATTTGGCTATTGTAGATAATGATGCTGTAAACATTGGAGTGCATATATCCCTTTGAATTAGTATTTTTATATTTTTGGGGTAAATGCCAAGTAGTGCAATTACTGGATCATATGGTAATTCTATTTTTAATTTTTTGTGGAACCTCCACACTGTTTCCCACAGTGGCTGTACCAGTTTGCATTCCTACCAACAGTGTAAGAGGGTTCCCCTTTCTCCACATCCTCGCCAACATCTGTTGTTTCTTATGTTGCTAAGTTTAGCCATTCTGACAGGTGTGAGATGGTATCTCATTATAGTTTTGATTTGTATTTCCCTGATGATGAGTGATGTTGAGCATCTTTTCATGTGTCTGTTGGCCATCTGGGTGTCTTCTTTGGAGAAACGTCTGTTCATGTTTTCTGCCCATTTTATAACTGGATTATTTGTTTTGGGGTGTTGAGTTGTATCAGTTCTTTATAGATTTTGCCTTTTAGTTTTGTTGATTGTTTCCTTCACTGTGCAGAAGCTTTTTATCTTGATGATGTCCCAATAGTTCATTTTTGCTTTTGTTTCCCTTGCCTCAGGAGACGTGTCTAGTAAGAAGTTGCTATGGCCAATGTCCAAGAAGTTACTGCCTGTGTTCTTCTCTAGGATTTTGATGGTTTCCTGTGTCACATGTAAGTCTTTAATCCATTTTGAATTTATTTTTGTATATGATGTAAGAAAGTGGTCCAGTTTCATTCTTCTGCGTGTAGCTGTCCAGTTTTCCCAACACCATATGTTGAAGAGACTGTCTTTTTCCCATTGCATATTCTTTGCTGTTTTGTTAAAGATTATTGACTATAAAGCTGTAGTGATCTAAACAGTATGGTCCTGGCACAAAAATAGACCCATAGATCAATAGAACAGAGTAGAAAACCCAGAGATGAACCATCTCAACCATTTTTTTTTTTTAAGATTTTATTTATTTATTTGACAGAGAGAGAGATCGCAAGAGCAGGAACACAAGCAGGGGGAGTGGGAGGGGGAGAAGCAGGCTTCCCGCTGAGCAGGGAGCCCGATGTAGGGCTTGATCCCAGGACCCTGGGATCATGACCTGAGCCGAAGGCAGACGCCTAACGACTGAGCCACCCAGGCGCCCCTTTCTCAACCATTTTTAAGAGCACAGTGTGGTAGTGTTAAGTACATTCACGGTATTGTCATCTATCTTCAGAACTCTTCATCTTATAAAGCTGAAACTCTGTCCCCACTAAACACTAACTGCCAGTCCCCTTCCCCAAGCTCCTGGTACCTATCCTTCTACTTTCTGTCTCTATGAATTTGACTATTCTGAGTACCTCATCTAGGTGAAGTCATGGAGTATTTATCTTTTTGTGACTGGTCTTATTTCATTTAGCAGAATGTTCTCAAGTTTCATCCGTTTTGTAGTATGTGTCAGAATTCCATCCATTTTTAAGACTGAATAATGTTCTACTGTATGTATATAGGTCATTGTATTTATCCATTCATCCACTAATGGATACTTGGGGTGCTTCCACCTTTTGGCTGCTATGCACATGGGTATACAAACATCCCTTCAAGTATCTGCTTCTAATTTTGGGGTGTATATATCCAAAAATGGAATTATTGGATCATATAGGGATTCCATGTTTAATGTTTTGGGGAACCACTATACTGGTTTCCACAGCAGCTGCACCCTTTTCATTCCCATTAACAGTGCAAATGGTCCCGATTTCTCTATATCCTCGCCAATACTTGGTACTTTATGGTTTGTTAATGGTAGCCGTCTTAATGGGTGTAAGGTGGCATCTCATTGTGCTTTCGGTTTGTGTTTCTTTTTCTTTTTTTTTTAATAAAAGATTTTATTTATTTATTTGAGATAGAAAGAATGAGAGATAGAGAGCATGAGAGGGAGGAGGATCAGAGGGAGCAGTAGACTCCCCGCCGAGCAGGGAGCCCGATGAGGGGCTCGATCCCAGGACCCTGGGATCATGACCTGAGCTGAAGGCAGACGCTTAATGACTGAGCCACCCAGGTGCCCCTATTTCTGGACTCTTCTGTTCCCTTGGTTTGTACTGTCTTACACCAGTACCACACTGTCTTGGTCACTGTAGCATTATATTAAGTTTTTTTTTTTTTTAAGATTTTATTTATTTATTTGAGAGAGAGAGAGAGAGCACGAGAGGGAAGGGGATCAGAGGGAGAAGCAGACCCCCCGCTGAGCAGGAAGCCTGATGTGGGACTCGATCCCGGGACTCCAGGATCATGACCTGAGCTGAAGGCAGTCGCTTAACCAACTGAGCCACCCAGGCGCCCCATCGGTTTGTGTTTCTAATGATTAGGGATGTTGAGTTGCAGGTCCTGCCCTCAGTCAGGGGGAGGGGATTATACAAAAGTGTGGATGCCAGGAGGTGGAGATTATTGGGGATCGTCTTATCACCATAGCTGCATTTGAAAAATAAAGTAGAACAGACTCTATAGAAAACATCAGAATGCATCATATATAATAAGAGGATATACTTTTAAATGAAAATCTTGTTAGGAATACAGACATATCTCCATGCGTACGTGTGATAGAAGTGTGTTTCTTACTGGTGGTCCAGAACAAATAGGTTGAAAGCCACTGACCTGGGAGATCTTCCTGCAAACACTGAAGAGCAGACTGTAATTAAACTGCGTGTGAGCCCAGGCCCCATGGCTTGTTCTCTGCTGGTCGTGCTCCCACGGCAACCGCTCTTCTTCATTTCTCCTCTCATGCATGGTAGCCATCACAGCACTTGTATTTTCAAGGAACTTACATCAGTCTAACTATTTGCTCCAAGATTTTCTCATCAAGTTCTCTGAAACTCAACAAGCCTTGCTGGTTGACATAACTGTGGGGAGCGCCCGCTTGTTCTAACCTGTTTCCCTGCTCTCCCAGCTGCGTGTGGGGCCTGCCCCGGGGGGTGTTCTCATGAAGTCTGAGCCCCCCCACCTCTGGCTGCCCTGCTTCCCTCATACCAAGGTTTGGCATTAGAGTTCTCCTGTGTTATATGTGCTATGGGATTTGCGTTTTCTGTTCTGAATTTCCCCACTATTTTCTTAAGGGTTAAGAGAAAAGAGAGGTCTGAGAAGGCCCGACTTGGCCATCTTAAAGTCTTGCTTTCCTGAGGCAGCCCTAATCTCTGAAATGGGTCCCAGTGTCCCCCCGACCATGGGGCATGGCCACCTCTGTGTCCTAGCCTTTCTGGGCTATGGCCCTGTGAAGATGGGGCAGCTCAGCTAGGCTGATTGAATGCCGGGTTTGGGGGGTGGTGCCCTCCACCTGCTTGGAGAGCCCTTACTTCCACCTGCCTTGGCTCCTGGGGCTCATTCCTCCTGGTGAGTATCTCTTCTCCTCCCCCATTTCTCCTTCTTCCAGGGAGGGCATGGCTTTTGTTTCTCTTTTCTCTTCCTTTCCATTAAGTGTCTACTCATTCATGAAAATTCATGGGATTTTTGCCCTTTCTCTACTTTCTTCCCAGCTTGAAGAAACACACACGGTGAGCCTGGAGGCCTCAGGTGCCCCTTCCTGCCCTCCCCCTGCAGCCAGAGTGAGGGGCTTCTCCTCCCTCCCTTCTCTTTGTATCTGTCTCCACTCACCCCTGTTTTCAGCAGCACATGATGGGGAGAGGGGCACTTGAGAGGATGCTCAGGATTTGTCCACCCACTGTTTCCCCCTTATTTGGGGGAGTGTTCTGAGGTAGACGCTCCTCCAAACCAAGCCTGGCTTCTGTTTCTTTCTCTGACCATCGCTTTTCAGAAATGATGGCTTTCAGTGTCCCATTGTCCTCACTGTCTGCCTGATGCCCATTTCTGCCCTTGTGTTTCTCTCTCTTGCCATCAGAGGTTGGACATAGAGTCTTTCCCTGCAAGTTCTAAAGATTATTTTCTAGATAATATTTTCAAGGGGTTATTCTCTTTTCCAGAAGTGCTATGGTCGCATTCTAGCCCATGGAGGAGGCTCTCACATGCACAACTTAAAATAAGCCATGTCCTGAGAAGGATCATCTCTCATGCCCAGTGTGAGAAAGATGCAACATTGGGTGATTTCTTCACCTCTCCTCCCATTCTCCCATCTTCCTTACCCTTCCTCAAAGGAAAATAGAGAAGCTCCATGATGCAAAGAAATACAACACAGGAGACTAGGCAAGCTGGGTTAGCATTGCCTCAGGGGGATAAAACCATGGTAGGTAAGAACCTCCAGGAGGAGAATGCGCTGTGGTCACCCCTCCCCTCAACACAGAAGCAAAGAACTGCCTGGGTCATGTTTGTGAGCATTCCGCTGTCCAAATTGGGTCAGGTTTTATTTGCATCTTTAGGTAACTCAGGGATCACTTTTTTTTTTTTTTTAAGATTTTATTTATTTATTTGACAGAGAGAGAGAGAGGAATCACAAGTAGGCAGAGCAGCAGGCAGAGGGAGAAGGAGAAGCAGGCCTCCCGCTGAGCAGGGAGCCAGAGGTGGGGCTGGATCCCAGGACCCTGGGATCATGACCTGAGCTGAAGGCAGATGCTTAACGACTGAGCCACCCAGGCGCCCCTCAGGGATCACTTCAAAAATCGCAATGTAGTGACCCATGGGGACAGGCACAGCCTTGCTGTGGGTCTTATCAAGGAAGACCCTGATTCTGTTCTCACAAACTACCTTTCCAAAGAAGGAAATAAAACAAAAACAAGTCTGTGGGTGTAGAGCTGTGATAACAGAATGATTTCTCTGGAGCCAAGCCATGCACTCCTCCATGGGGCCGAGGTGAATAGCTGAATGACAACCAAATATTCGCCAGTAGGAACAAGTATGCAGGGCTGCTGATGGCAAGGAGATTACATAAGTTTATGCTAAGCTTTTTTTCAATGTGTACAAAATTAGGAACAATTAGAGGCATACCTTGGAGATATTGTGGATTTAGTTCCAGATCACAGCAATAAAGCGAATATGCAATGAAGTGAGTCAAATGAGCGCTTTGGTTTCCTGGTGCACATGAAAGTTATGTTTACAGGGTAATATAGCCTATGAAGTGTGCAGTAGCTATTTCTAAAAAACAATGTGCAAACCATAATTAAAAATACTCTGTTGTTGAAAAATGCTAACCATCATCTGAGCTTTCAGGAGCCATAATCTTTTTGCTGGTGGAGGGTCTTGTCTGATGTTTAAGGCTGCCGACCCATCAGGGTGGTGGCAGCTGTGGCCATTTCTGAAAGTAAGACAACCCTGTTGTTTGCCGCATGGATTGACTCTTCTTTCAGGAACAATTTCTCTGTAGTATGTGATGCTGTTTGGTAGCATTTTACCCACAGTAGAACTTCTTTCAAAACTGGAGTCTCCATCCTCCAACTCTGCTGCTGCTTTACAACTAAGTTCATGTGATATTCTAAATCCTTTTTTTGCAGGATTGCAGGGTTCTTGTCTTACAGGTCAAAGAATGAATCCCGTGGACACAAAAGGCTGAAGTGAAGTGAAAGTTTATTAAGTGAAGGTGCGAGCAGAAAGGAAAGAAAAAGCTCTCTAGAGTGAGCAGGGTCCCAAATGGGTGGCCACTGAAGGTGTTTAGGGCCAATCTTTTATTGAAAACTTGACCAGGAAGCTTGCGGTCTTGAGATTCTGGTGCCATCGTGGTCTGAGCAAGGACTATGGATAACCCCCTTAATGGTTTACTTCTTTGAGGTTTGGTCATTTTCTGTGATTACAGTGTAACCACCAAAGAAAAATACTCCCTAACATTCAGGGCCGGGTAGCCTGGTTTGTTCCCTTATCTCTTGCTTACTTTGGCTTAGCACTTTTGCCTGCCAAGAGTAGTCTCAGAGCCCAGCCAGGGACCCCCTATCTCTTCCTGCCTATACCTTAACCCTTTCCTTACTCGCTTTGTTGTCATTTCAACAGTCTTCACGGCATCTTCACCAGGAGTAGCTTCCATCTCAAGAATCCGTTTTCTTTGTTCATCCATAAGAAGCAACTCCTCATCTGTTCAAGTTTTATCATGAGATTGTGGCAGTTCAGTCCCATCTTCAGGCCACACTCCTGATCCTGGTTACCCCACATGTGCAGTCAGAACACACACAACATTTACTGATTAGGTTTGCTGTCTTATGTGTGCATAGTTTCTGATGCCCCCAAAACAATTACAGTGATAACATCAAAGATCACTGGTCATAGGTCATCATAACAAATATAACAATAATGAAAAACTTTGGAATATTGTGAGAATTACCAAAATGTGACACAGGGACATGAAGCGAGCAGATGCTGTTGGAAAAAGTGGTGCCAACAGACTTGCTCGATGCGGGGTTGCCACAAACCCTCAATTTGTAAAAAGCACACACTCTGCAAAGCACAATAAAGCAAAGCAGTAAAAGGAGGTGTGCCTGAATAAGCACAGAGTGTCATCAAGACGTGAGGCTGAAAAGTAAGAGTGGGTCTGCTGCATGGCAAATCTGTATTTTGTGAGTTTTGGGGTATCAAGAACATAAGGTGATGCTCCAAGACACTCAGCAATCACTTTCAGAAACAAGATTCTAATGACTATTTTTACTAGGACCAATTCATTATTCGTTCCGCAAATATTTTTTAGAGTATAAGAAATAAGTCAGTGCTTAACTGACAGATAACTATGCAAATGACAGGGGACCATATGGTGGTTACAAGGCAGAACTTAAAATTTTAAAGGACAAAACCCTTATATTCATGTACAGCAATTAACTACAGGACCAAGAACCATCTGTTGTGACTCAATTGTACCCCCAGATGCATATACAATCCTTAATTTCACCTTGGTTTTTCTTGGTCCCATATTCTAAGGAGAGGCGTATCTTTGCCATGATTTTCTCATTATGTGTTAATGTTACCATAATGTTCTTACCGCGTCGTTGTATTTCCATATTTGGCTCAAAGATCATGTGGTGGGTGTCTATGTATATCAGCCTGTTTTCAGATTTTCTTCCCCTCCGTGTTAGTTTCTCTGTTCTGGCACGGAGCCAGGGTTTTTCCCTGGTGTATTTTCTAGCATCACTCCATCTCATTCCATCTCCCCTGGGAGGAGGCAGGGGATGGAAGAAGAACCACATCTTGTTAGGCACAGCTTTCCTCGCATACAGGGCACAAGAGCAGGTGTGGAGAGAGATGCTGAAATGTGTGTCCTTGCCTAGCGCTTCCTGGGCAAGTTGGATTGAACCTGTTTATCTTGTGAGAACAGGTCTCAAATCCCAAGCATTTATCACTTCAGTTTTAATCTCCCGATGCCATATTGTTCTCCTCAGAGGGAGACTTTGAAGCTAAAAGCACTAAGTCAAAGCCAAAAGGAGTGTGGGAGGGGAGTTCAGCAATTACCAACACATCTGTCCTACACAGGAGACTGTCCATCTGGGTCATTCAGTGAGGGGAGGTGTTCATATCAACCTCACTCAAGTAACTGTGGGTTTCTGCTTCATTTTAGCTACACGGATTCAAAAAATTTTTTCTAAGGTACCACCTTCCTGTGATCTTATAACAAACCACAACTGACAAACTTCCATTTATCTCTAAAGAAAGGGTTTGAGCTAATTTACACGTTAGGCCAGAGACATGAAAAATCTGGGACCTCTCTGGTTAAGGGCAATTCCAGACCTTTGTCCCTATCCCGCTGACCAACGACTGTCTAGCTCATGCTCTGTCCTCGATGTGTGGCAGGGGGTGTGGCCGCTTTCTGCTGGAGCCACAGAGCTGAACTGTTGTGACTGGTGCATGGCCACACAGCCTTCTGGAACAAGTTTACTTTTGCCTTTAAGGAATCAGCTGAGAAATTTAAAATCCCATTCCTGAGTGGCAACTCCAAGTCCAAGACCCATTATCTCCTAAACATATTTAAATTATCTTTCCTACTGTGCTCAAAATATCAAAGATTCAACCAACTGAATTCTCTTATCCTTGTTTGCAGTTAAGGAAACTAAAGTTTGGAGAGACTTTCATGAGACCACCCCCCCCCAAAGTGATTTTACCTTCTTTTTATGCAGCTTCAAACCTGCAAGACTTAGCCTGTCAAGTGAAATTCAGGGCAATGTTTCCACCAATGCCTTAGGACTGGAAAAACGTGTCATCAGTGAGAGAGCTAAAATACATCCCAATGTAGTGGGACTTTGCCTGTGAATATTCTGTCCACTGTAGCATGCAGTGGCTTCCTCCTCCAAAGACACAATGATGCCCCTCCACCTTCATTTGGACATTTTACTATTTCTAATCAATCAGATGTTATTAATATTTTTTTTCAAAATTTTAGATGCTCATGAGAAATAATTTCATTACGCGGAGCCTGAAATATTTCTGTAGTGTGCGTACATACATGCACACCCACGCAAACACATAACATATATATTTAAATGGACATTATTTTTTAGGGCAGTTTTAGGTTTACTGAAGAAACTGAGCAGAGAGTACAGGGAGTTCCTATATATTCCCTTTATTCCCTGCCCTCAGTTTCCCTATAGTTAATATCTTGCACTGGTATGGTACATTTATTACAATTGATGAGCTGATATTGATCATTATTATTAGCTAAAGTCTATAGTTTACATTAGGGTTTATTCTTTGTATGGTACAGTTTTTTTGGGTTTTGCCAAATGCATAATGTTACAATTATGTATCACAGAATAGTGTCACTGCTCTAAAAATCCTCTGTGCTCTACCTACTCATCCTCACCCCAAACCCCCTGCAACCACTGATCCTTTTACCGTCTCCGTGCCTCTTCCAGAATGTCATATACCTGGAATCCTACTGTATGTTGCTTTTTAAGAGTTGCTTCTTTCACTTAGTGATGTGCATTTAAGGTTCTTCCATGTCCTCTGAACTGGGTCTTTCACAGATCAGAACGTTTTTCTTTTTTTCTTAATGAAGTCCCTCTTACCAGTTTTTGCCTTCATGAACCATGCTTTTGATGTCTTAAAACTAATCACCAAATCCATGTTCCCCTAGATTTTCTCCCATGGTTTGTGTTCCAAGTCTTATAGTTCTTTGTTTTACATTTAGGTTTACGAACAATTTTGAGTTAGTTTTTGTGAAAGGGGTAAGACTTGTGTCTAGATTTATTGTGCTACATGTGGATGCCCACTTGTCCCAGCACCATTTGTTAAAAAGACTGTTCTTCCCTTTTCTCCACTGAATTGCCTTTACTCCCTTGTCCAGGGTTGGCTGATTATGTCTGTGTGGGTCTATTTCTGGGCTCTCTATTCTGTTCCATTGATCCATGTGCCTATTCTGTCACAAACACCATACTGTCTTGATTCCTGTAGTTTACAGTAAGACTTGAAGTTGGAGTGAAGTCAGCCCTCTTTGTTTTTCTTCTTTAATATTGTTTTGGCTAGTCTGGGTCTTTTTGCCTCTCCATATAAACTTTAGAATCACTTATAGATGACTACAAACTAACTTGCTGGAATTTTTATTGAGAATGCATTGAATCTGTAGATTAAGTTGGGAGGAACTGACATCAATAGTGAATTTTCCTATCCATGAACATGGATTATCTTTCCATTTATTTAGATCTCTTTTGACTTCTTCCACCAGAGATTTGTAGTTTTCTCACATAGATCTTATGCAAACTTTGTTAGACTTATATCTAAGTATTTCTCTTTCTTCCTTTTTTTTTTTTTTTTTTTGGTGCTAATGTTAATGGTGGTGTGGTCTCCCCCCTAGCTTTATTGAGGTATAATAGATAAAAATTGTATATATTTAAGGTATACAACCTGACATTTTGACAGGTTTACATTATGAAATAATCAGCACAATCAAGCTAAATAATATATCCATCACTCACATATTTACCATTTTCTTTTTTAAAAACGGTTTTGTGTTTTTAATTTCAAATTTCTGTTGTTCACTGTTGGTATATAGGAAACCTGTTGACTCTTACATATCATCCTTGTATCCTGCAAATTTGCAGCCTTGTCTAATCACCCCTCAGTTCCAGAAGTTTTGTCATTTTTGTTGATTCTTTGGAACTTTCTACATAGACAATCATGTCATCTGTGAACAGAGACAGTTTTATTTCTTCGTTCCCAATCTGTGTGCCTGTTATTTCCTTTTCTTGTCTTATTGTCAACAGTATATTTTCAGAGTAGTATATAACAACAGATATGATTATAGCTAACAATGTTAACCCTTTATGGCAAGGTCTATGCTGTTTGAGTTTAAGTTCTAAATATGTCTAATACACATGAGTTAAAATTCTTAAAAGTGGGAATTTTTTTTTTTGAAGATTTTATTTATTTATTTGACAGAGAGAGACACAGCAAGAGAGGAAACACAAGCAGGGGGAGTGGGAGAGGGAGAAGCAGACTCCCCGCGGAGCAGGGAGCCCAATGCGGGGCTCGATCCCAGGACCCTGGGATCATGACCCGAGCCGAAGGCAGACGCTTAATGACTGAGCCGCCCAGGTGCCCCAAAGCAGGGAATTTCTTTGAATTTATATATCCCTATGGCCTACCACAAAATCTGTTAGTGGTAAGCACTCACTGAGTGTTCAGTGGGAATGAATGTAAGGAATTAAAAGAATTAATATCTGTATCCAAGATCTCAGCAGGAAGTAGAATTTACATCAGATGGTTCAAATCCAGAGATTGAACACAGTGGCTCTCAACCATGGCCATCCATTAGAGTCATCCAGGAGCTTTCATATTCCCTGTTCTTGGGGGTGGGACCAGGCTTTACAGTCAATTCCAATGGCCAGAGAAGGTTAAAAATCAGTACAGTAATGAAAAGACTACTTGTGGAAATGTAAGCAAGCTAAGGAAACCAAAATGGGATGCCGAGACACTTATAGGTGAAGACACAGAAGCTTGGTGAGAAGTCACTAGCTCAAGGTAATAGAAGTAGTAAGTGGTCGAATGGAGATTCAAGCCCAGGGATGTCTTATTCTCTACTCTAGATAAAATAAATATTCTGCCTTCTAAAATGAGCTTTTCTCTAGATCAAAATGTCACATTTGACCAAGCCTGAAGTTAAAAACACCTTCAAAGTAAGCACAAGATGCTCCTCCTCTTAACCAGACTAAATGGATTAAGGTCAAAGTTCTCTTTGTGTTCTCAAATGACTTATGGCCTGAAATAAAACCTGTCTAGTTTCTGTGAATAATATAAGACATATGATGCTTTCTCCTCTCCTCCCCATTTTGTAGATACAATCATGTCTGGGCTTTTCTGAAAATAAATTAAATGGAAGCTAGAATGACAGATACTAAATCTGCTGGCAGGTGCTCTGGGGGAGAGGGTCAGGAGGGTGGAAGAAGATGCTGACCTTTGATTAGAGCGAAAAGCCAGAGACACGGATTTGCAAACTTGGTTTCTCCCAGCATTGCTGGAGATAATAGATATGCCCTAGCTTTTCCTTGTAGTGAAGAACTTAATGCAGATACATTTTTAATTCATCTGCTACTTATTGTTGATTAGACTATGTAATGTCTAAATCTTCTGAGACCATCAGATGCATCTTAAAGTGAAGTGGCCTTCTGGTTTGGTGTAATAGTGATAGCGTTTGTCTTTAAAATCCTTTATGCTTTTCATAATTCCCTCTCAACTCCCGAAGTCATTCAGTTTTATACATGTTGTGTGTCCTGTACTGTACTTGCTCGGGCCTCTTCCCACCACAGAAGGAATGATACAATTGGTAAAGATTTTTGGGTGCAGCGTGTGCCCTGCAGCTCACCACAGTCCCCATAACTGCCTGCTAATACTTGATCTAGTTGGGTTGTCTGTCTAGATGCCATCGGCATCTGAGTGTGCATCTCCTGTTCTGCTTTAGCCAACTCCCGAGGCGAGAGAAGAGAGGCAGCAGATGTGTGTTTTTGCACATGTGTATTTTGTTTGGGGCTTTATTATCTTGTTTTCCATGCAGAATATTTCCTAAAAATGACTGAATATTTGTACTTTTATGAGCATAGACTTATAGCCGAGTCCTTATCCTCTAGATTATATAGTTAAACATTATATTCATAATCATAAATGAAATTCAAGTGTGACACTGTATTTATATGGAAAGTTCCAAAATGTACCTAAATTAGATGGATTGAGACAGTTTAGTATGTGGGAAGTATCATGCAATTATATAGATTAAAAACTACATCAGAGATATTAAAAATGTTTGTTTAACTTTGATCAATAAATGAGCCAAAATCAAATGACTTATAGTTCTTTTTTTTTTTTAAAGATTTTATTTATTTATTTGAGACAGAGAGAATGAGAGAGACAGAGAGCACATGAGAGGGGGGAGGGTCAGAGGGAGAAGCAGGCTCCCTGCCGAGCAGGGAGCCCGATGCGGGACTCGATCCCGGGACTCCAGGATCATGACCTAAGCCGAAGGCAGTCGCTTAACCAACTGAGTCACCCAGGCGCCCTCAAATGGCTTATAGTTCTAAGTATTATAATTATAAACATTAAAACAGCCTCCACGCTGATGATAAGGAAAACTGACTTTATTCCAGTACCACTTAATTGGTGAAGGAATCAAGTTAAATATATGCCTTCCCTGCCTCAAATTATTTGTTAAGAACAAATATCCAGGTACCAATCCATTTTCTGTTATGAATGGGTTTAAATTGAATAAAATTCAGGGTACAACTTGTAGAGAAAAGACTATGATATAAAAGCACAAAAGAGTTGTGTGGGGACAAAAAGGAGGAAGGAAGGAGGAAAGAGAGAATGAATGAAGGAGGGAAGGTTGAGATTAGCATTTAAATCAATAGACAAGATAAAAAATTAGATGAGGTGGGCCTCATCTAATCAGTTGAAGGCCGGGGGGGGGGTGAAGACCAGTCTCCCTGAGTAAGAGGGAATTTTCTAGCAGATGGCTTCCATGTCACTGGCACCACCAGCTCTCCTGGGTCTCCATTCTCCCGGACCCCAGTGCATATTTGGACTGGTCAGACTCCATAACCCATGAACCATGTCCTTGTAATGACTTCACACACACACATCCTGTTGGTCCTGTTTCTCTGGAAGACCCTGACTGATCACACACCCTATCCTTCTCTTTCATTTACACACACACAAAGTTGTCCTGAGATACTCTAAAACAATACTTCTACAAAACAGAAGATCTTTGTCCCAGACACACATGCCTTTACTTTATCCCCAAGAGAGGCCAGGGGTAAAATGAGAAGTTTTAAAAGTGCAAACACCTTGGGGCGCCTGGGTGGCTCAGTCATTAAGCATCTGCCTTCGGCTCAGGTCATGGTCCCACGGTCCTGGGATCGAGCCCCATGTCGGGCTCCCTGCTCAGCGGGAAGCCTGCTTCTCCCTCTCCCACTCCCCCTGCTTGTGTTCCCTCTCTCACTGTCTCTCTCTGTCAAATAAATAAATAAAATCTTAAAAAAAAAAAAAGTGTAAACACCTTTCTCATTAAGAAGAACTCTGAGGCACTAAGCTGTCAGAATGCCTGCACCGGCCACTGCAAACGCCCACGGTCCACACCCACCGCCCCAAAGGCTTTGCAAAGTGCCCAGGAGGAGACCCCTGCGAGGCAGCCCCCTCACACATGCTCTGGATCTCTCCCAACAGAGCACCCAGGCCAGAAGGCTGGTGATGCTTTGAGCACCTCTGTCTCCACGAGTATGGAGCGGGCCCTCCGCCTCCCTGGTCATTGGTACCACCTTCCACCAGGACTCCCTGCAGGTCCAGGCTCAGAGGCAGACGGGTGATGGGGGCCAGTCTAACAGCAAGCCGTACTTGCTTTTTATAAAACTAGCAGTCCCTACAGACTCTCAGTTGTGTTCAAAATTTAGTGCTCCTCCTTTCTGGTTTGTTTTTGGTTTTGCTTTAACTAATAAACTTAATTTTTTTGAGAGGAGCCATTTTGGGTTCACACAGCTTGTCTTTACAGCGCCCTCTGCTGCTGCCTCCAGTTACCGCATCCTCTCTTACTCTCTGGGTCCACACCTAGCTGGGGTAGCAGAGGGGAAAGGAAAAGCCCTTCTTTAGTAAAGCAAGTATTAATTAAGCATGATCTTCTACTCCACATCAAGCACCTTTTAAGACACTGCAGAAATAGCAAATTTAAACAGAAAATTATTTTTTTACATTCTTATTTAATAATATATAATAAATTATGTCAGCGATGATGTCAAAGAAAAATTGAGCAGAATAAAGTGACAGAGACTGAGGGGCTCAGCTAGTCACGAAGGGCTCCTCTCTGTTCGTTTGTTTATTTATTTATTTATTTATTTAGATTTTATTTATTTATTTGAGAGAGAGAGTGTGCCAGTGGGGGGATGAGCAGAGGGAGAAGGACAAGCAGACTCCACACTGAGCATGGAGCCCAATGTGGGGCTCAATCCCAGGACCCTGGAATCATGACCTGAGCTGAAACCAAGAGTTGGAGGTTTAACCCACTGAGCCACCCAGGCACCCTCTGTTAGTTTATTTCTGAAGCTGGTGTAGGCATTGGGCCCTATTGATGTTGGCAAATGCAGAGACCATGGGGACAGATCCGAGGGAACAGCATATGCAAGGGTCCTGAGGCAGAGGCACAGGGAAGTAAGTGAGGCCTGGGTGAAGGGGTCTGGGGGGGATGCCAGGCTCCCTCAAGGGAGACCCAGCTTTATTCTAGAAGGAAGAGGAAGCATGGGGTTCCACACCATCCCCTCACTACCTATCCTGAGCCTCATCTCTCTTTCCTTGGGTTTGTGGGTATCCTGGGACATTTGCAAATGGGGAACCACACAGGATAGACAGTAGAGCACAGGGTTCCAAGTTCGGGTCAGGTGACTCTGCCTCTGTTTCAGGAAAATGCTTCTTTCCTTCCTGGTTCCCTTAGGGCTTCCTCTACCCCACGATCTGAAACTCTGATTCTCCCTAATTGTAAAAGAGTTTTCTATGACCTGTAAAATCCAGTTCCTTTCTTCTTGATGATGGCAAAGACTTTATTTCCTTAATCCTCCCAGGAGGCAAGAGAAAATATTTATATTCCCTTTTTCCTACAGTGACAAAACCATCAGGTTTCCAAATTTGGAAAGTCCCAATGTGCACATTCAGGCTCACATTGCAGACTCCAACATGAGAGGCATGGCCGCCGTCGCAGCAGAGGTCTAGGTGCCACATTGGATGGGGCACGTCTGGGATGCGTCTGAGCCCTAGCTTCACAGGCGCTGGCCTGGAAGGATCGGGAGTGGGGTCAGAAATGCTGAGATCCCAGAGCTTCCCACACTCACCACACTGTTGCTACAGTGATACAAAGAAGCAGTGACACTGGCCTGGATGCAGCTTCATCCACAGAGAACAGAGAAGAAGAGTTCAGCCCCGAGAGCCAGGATGGGATAGCACATCATGTCCACCAGCCTACGAACGGATAGAGAAGATGTGGTGTCTATGTGCAGTGGGGTATTATTCAGCCTTGAAAAATAAGGAAATCCTGCATATACCGCAGCATGGATGAACCCAGAGGACACTTTGCTAAATGGAACAAGGCAGACACAGAAGGATAAATGCCGCATGGTTCCCCTGCCGTGAGGGCCCTAGAGTGGTCCAGCGCAGGGAAGCAGAGTGGAAGGTGGGAGCCAGCGCTAGGGGAAGGGGGGGTGGGTACTGTTCAAGGAAGAAAGCTTCAGTTGTGCAGGATGAATGAGTCTGGAGAGCTGCACCCGCCCTTTGCCTGTGGCCAACAGTGCTGTGCTCTGCCCTTGAAAGTCTGTTAAGAGGGTACATCTCAAGTGTTCTTACCACAATAAAATAAAATTAAAAAAATAAAATTGATTATGTGAATAATTAAAAAAAAAAGATGAAAAATAAAAAGTAAGAGCTCAGCCATGAAAAAGTGGCCCCAAGGGATGGGAGGAAATGAAGGGGCCCCCAGGACTGTGGAAGCCCCAGCCCCAGACCCTGGCCACAGTAAGCCCCCCGGTGCACATCGTCAAGCTGATCTCCAGCGGAAGGTCTTAAGGGACATGTGCTGGCCCTCAGGACCAGCGGGGCTCCCTTGCCCCCTCCAGCAGGAGCCCTGAGATGTCCTTGTCTCCCTGGGACCCCAGCAGGGTTGCATTCTGGCAGAGGGTGCAAAGGCCAGCTCCCAGGGAAGCGGCCAGGAGGCTGGGGAGCCCAAGCTGGGGGACGTCACCTCTCCCTGAATGGGCCCCTGCTCAGTGGATTAAGACTTCTGTCACTTGTGACCAGAAGATTTCTAACTGATTCGTTTGGGTTTTTTTTTAAAGATTTTATTTATTTATTTGCCAGAGAGACAAAGCGAGAGAGGGAACACAAGCAGGGGGAGTGGGAGAGGGAGAAGCAGGCTCCCCGCTGATCAGGGAGCCCGATGCGGGGCTCGATTCCAGGACCCTGGGATCATGACCTGATCCGAAGGCAGACACTTAAGGAGTGAGCCACCCAGGTGCCCCAAACTGATTCGTTTTGATAAAAATAACATTTAAGTTAAGATAGATAAATCATGAGGGCATTTGTCATATTTGTTGATAAACTACTAAACATAATTTTTAAAATCAACAATTATATGAGATGAAACCATTAAAGTTCCCTCATTCAGTTTGTATCTTTTCCATCAAGGGTCTTGTGACCCGATTCTATCATGACAAACTAAATTCTGTGCAGTACAGGCTGATTACTTAGTGGACAAGGGATGTTACCTATGAAGTGACCCAATCCATGTGAAGTTCCCCAGGATCCTCTGGAGGAAAAAAAAAGTAGCAATAAAAACCTTTGAGTCCACAGATGGAAGATATTTTCAATGATGTTTCCACTGGTCTGAAGTGAAAAATAAATACAAATAAAAAGTTAAATTCTGATTTTTCTATGTTCTTAACCTAAGGAAGCATTTTTTGTGAACAGTGGGGAAAACAGTAGTGAAGTGAGCATGGGCCGCCGCTCCAAGCTCTTGGCCTGCGGATGGGAAGAGAGCCACTGCCAAACCTCCTACCACCTCAGCACTTTTGCTGCCCTGTACCCGTAAAAACCTTGTGGTCCCCAAGAAAGCAAACAGAGTTCTAGTTAAAATTCACAAAGAAATGTAAGAATTAAAAATCCACGCAGTTTTGACCTTACAATACACTCTCACTCTTGACCCTTTGTGTATCATCTTAAATCCAGTTTCTTTCTGGGTCTCATAAGAATGAGATTTTCACTGGGAAATTCTACACCACATTTTACTGGTCCCACATATGCCCCAGTGTACAATGGCCTGAGTGCCCCCTACGCCCCCTATTCCAAGCCTCTGAGCCTGGAGTCTGTGTCCCCATCAGACACACAGACACCAAGGTAAGCTCATTCATACAACAGTTGGGTACTGTTCATATTTTAATATGAACAATTTCTCAGTTGGCTGGTTGAACTTTTAAAATTTATTTGTTCAGGGGCAGCTGGGTGGCTCAGTTGGTGAAGTGTCTGCCTTCGGCTCAGGTCATGATCTCAGGGTTCTGGGATCGAGCCCCGCGTCGGGCTCCCTGCTCAGTGGGGAGCCTGCTTCTCCCTCTCCTTCTCCCTGCTTGTGCTCACTCTCTCTCTGTCAAATAAAGAAAATCTTAAAAAAAAAATTTATTTGTTCAACTGACTGGTTGTCTCTTCATATAAATTTTATTTTTTCTTTTTTTTTCACATAAATTTCAGAATTTAGTTACGGCAACAACTTCATCTCTACTGAGGGAAATTACACGTTTTTTGTACTTAGTAAGGAGAACAGCATGGCCTATAATGCTTCTAGTGTGAATTCTTATCAGAATACAAACTTTGGGGCACCTGGGTGGCTCAGTCGTTAAGCGTCTGCCTTCGGCTCAAGTCATGATCCCAGGGTCCTGGGATTGAGCCCCACATCGGGCTCCCTGCTCAGCGGGAGGCCTGCTTCTCCCTCTCCCACTCCCCCTGCTTGTGTTCCCTCTCTCGCTGTGTCTCTCTCTGTCAAATAAATGGAATCTTTAAAAAAAAAAAAAGAATACAAACTTTAAGCTCAATCCCAGTAATTATGTTGGCTTTACTGTTGGCATATTTGCATTTTCCTTTTGCTTAGTTCAATTTTATATCTTCAAAATTGTCTACATTATTCAGCATATGTTTTAATATAAACCATCTATGTATTTTTAAAAGTCTATGGAAACAAATTTTTAATTCTTCAGAGAAAATGACTAAATAAATTGATAAGCTATACACCTTTGAGATTTTGTCATAAGAGTATCTACTTTTTTGCATAAAATATCTGTGTAGGTTACCAATCACTACAAAAATTGTTGCAGACCACCCTTGTTGTATGTGAATATTGATTGAAATACTGATGAAGCATCTTTTCTGGTTGCTTCCCCGGGAGCCCTGTCACAGGCTGTCGTGGCTTCCGAGTGTGTGTGATTCTGTAACACTCTACTCATAACATTCCTCAACACCAGCATTTTCCAAACTACAAACAGAAAAGCACCAATTAGGAAACAATTGAATATCCACCAACAGGAAAATGGGAAAACCAAGGGTGGTACATTCATATAATGAAACACTACTCGACAATAACTTCGATCAGCTGCTGATACACAGCAACATGGATAGATCTCAGAAACACTGTGCGGTTCGAGAGGAGCCAGACACAGCACACATGGGCTGCAGGAGTCCATTTACGCGGGGTTCTGGGACACGGGGGAAGCTGCTCCGTAGTCATGGAGACCAGATTAGCGGCCCTCTGGCGCCAGTGAGGACGCATGGAGACAGACGGGCTGCAGGCCGCAGAAAATGTCTTGGGGATGGCAGTGTTCTCTGTGCACTTTTGTGGAAAAGGGATGAATTTTGTTTATGTAAATTATACTTTACACTGTTGGTTGATTTTTTTTTTTTAATAAGTGTCCTGTGAGATGTTCAAATGTGCTCGGCAAAAATGGAGAGGTGTTGTGGTGAGCTAACGCTGGGGACAAGCGGGCAAGAACAGTTAAACTGGTTCATTTGTGCGGGAGTTCCCTGAACCGCAGTGGATGTGTGCGGAGGAAAAGCCGCTCCCGCGGTTCTGAGGATGGAGCAGGAGGTGCGCCCTCCGTCACAGCTGCTCTGAAGGGCGCCAGGTGTCCACACAGCGGCTTCGGCACCACCAGGCCCACCACACACTTCGTCCAGAAAAATGTTTCCTCCTCATGCCACAGAAATCACAACAACAACAATAGCAACCAAGTGGACTAAATTGAAAAAGTCTCAGTGAAAAGCTGGTGCTGTTGGGTATTTAGGACGGTCATCCTAAAAGTCCAGTCTGACCTCCAGTCCCTAAGCACACATCTCTCAGGCTTCCATGTTTCTCTGTTTCATTATTACACTCAATCAGGCGTTCTTAAACTGTCACCATGGCATTCCTCAGCCTGAGAAAATCAGCTTTCCTTTTCATCATGGAATAAAAGCTAGGAAAATACCATTATTCACAAAAACAGGAGTTTATACCCTTTATAAACTAGTGTTATTTTAATATGAACATTTTGGGGGGGAAATCCATTATATTTTCCTGAAGTATCTTCTTGGCATTTTGTAAATGACAATGCAGATGTCCACCAGGCACTGCTTAGGAGGCAATCTGCAACATAAAGCAACTGAGGATGGAGGGGAGGCCCCAGAGGCTGGGGGAACAGATGAGCACCTGCTCTTCCAGGCAGGTGAGTGGTGGCCAGAGCCCAGGCATGCCTACTCTTGCATCCCCTTGAAACCGAGGCAAAATAACAGTGTAACTTCTAGAAATTCATACCCCTCCAAAAGAGTATGATTTTTCATAATATTCCTAGCTTAAAAAAAACAACAACAAACAAAACCAAGAAGCCACTGTTTTGACATTTGAAAAACCAAATCCAAATTCACATGTTTTGGAGTTTGTCAATGGAAAGGTGATATAGAAGCTTTCCAAATATATCTTTGGGGAGGCTAAAAATTGGTTCCAGTGATTTTAGTAAGAAAAGTCATCAATGCATTTAAATCAAAAACAAGCCAAATTAAGTAAGAAAATACTGTAATAAGAAACTTACTTCCCCCCACCCAGAGAAGCACTCTTTGTGAGAACCAATGGAAAGGAGCCCAAACTGCTGGAACCCATTCCCTATGAATTCATGGCGTGATAAATGTAAAGAAAATAAAAGACCTCAAGACTGTAAAAAAAAAAAAAGAAAAGAAAAAGAAACTTACTTCCAAAGGATCTATTTTGAATCAGAAGAAACCAGGCCATAATCTTTTGAACCAGTTCTTGAAGTCGTCCACTCTTGTTACATCTGTTGATCCTTCTTTGATTCTATTGACTGGCATTCAAGTCTTCCAATAAAAAGTGTATAATTTATATTCTCTCACTGCAGGAGTATGGGGCCCATAGTCCTTGGAAGCCTGTATCTGAGAACTATCTGGATCATATTATACATTGATTTGCTCTTGGCTTTGAAAATGGTTTTAGTTCTGTTGCAACCCCATTTAAAAGCAACTATTAAAACACTCTGGCACAATCTATGTGCCTGGCTTTTGAAACCTGCTCCAGCAACAAAAATGCCATTTGCATAATGCCCATGTCAGCTTATGGTGACAGCAGTGTAATCATAGGCTTGAGCAGAAAATCAATAGTTGTAGCACCTGAAATATTGTAAAGAGATGAGGAAAATAAGAATTTTTAATTATTTTTAATGCCTTGGCTATTTAAACTCACTGGTCTTTTTAAATGGATTTCCCTGGGCACCTGCGTGGCTCAGTTGGTTAAGCGACTGCCTTCGGCTCAGGTCATGATCCTGGAGTCCCGGGATCGAGTCCCACATCGGGCTTCCTGCTCAGCTGGGGGTCTGCTTCTCCCTCTGACCCTCTTCCCGCTCGTGCTCTCTGTCTCTCATTCTCTCTCTCTCAAATAAATAAATAAAATCTTTAAAAAAATAAAATTAAATAAATAAATAAATAAATAAAATGGATTTCCCTAACAGGACTCAGGGATCCATCTGCTACCAGTTTGCTTGGCAATGTGAAGATGAGTTTTCTGCCTCATTGTGGCCCTTCCAGTGGATGACCCAGCTGATGGGATACATCCCCAGAGCCAGGCCCGTACATTAGCTTGTGGCAAGTGACCTTCATAAAGGGAGACTCCTCAAGTGCATGTAACACAAGGCTTCACAGCAAGGCGGCATGAAAAGAGTTAGTCCTATCTTAAGATTTTTGCTCAGTAATTCTGGAGTAAAAGAGCTGAAGGCACTTATGTGGCAATTAAGTATGAATGTGCTCGTTTCCTGACAGGCCAACTATGTGACTCTCACCCAGGGAAATCTTCCACCGATTCAGCACTGCACAGACGATGCAATCAGAGCTTCTGTGGGGGTGATGTGCGGCAGCACTTCCAGATCGAGAGTAAGATCACGTCGTGTGCTTGACAAGTAAGCATGTTTCTATGGGGGATAAAGGATATAAGACAGCCATGGCCTACTCCAGCTTTTTGTGCCATCATTGTAATAGGTTATCCTTAGAATAATTAGGTTTCCAGTTCACAGAAATGCTGAGAAAGTGTAGATTTTGCTGGGTGCAAGGAGATGAGCATTCGTTTCCTCAGTTCGTTCCCTTGGTTTCTACCTTCTGACCTTCCCCCACACTGAGGCAGCCAGCAGGCCCCGTTTCAGGAAGTGTGGCTGCTGAGCAGGCCCTCTCAGCTCCTTGGTTCCTACTTGGGAAGAGAGGTCCCTGTTTCTGAGGCTCCCCATATGTGAAGGTCCTCATCAGCACAGCAGATGGGGAAAGATGACAAAAATCTTTCCCTTTTTGTGCACATATAAACAGAAGGCCATCCGCATGCTTGCTGGCTTTCTTCCATCCTCGTGGGACCACACAAAAGGAGCCTCCAATGCCGTGGAAGCACAAGGAAAGGAATGGTAGATGCAGGGGACCCGCCAATCAAGCAGATGTTGATGCCCTGGGTGGAGCTGCCTGTCCTGACTGCAGAGTCTCTGAGGGGCACTGGGCACCTTCTGCATGAACCACTCCACTGCATGAATCACGTGTGTTTGTCTGAAATCACATAAAGAAATATATCCTGTGAGGAGTCTGGCCAGCAGCATAGCTCGAGTCCTCTCTATGTCATGGGTTCCCGGCGCGCCAGGGTTGGATGCCTGTCCCGTGTCCTGCTGACATGTGCAGCAGACAGGTGGTGCGTCCCAGGAAGGGTCCCCTCCCTTCTGTGCCACGTCAACCACAATGCCAACGAGCGGCTATGAAGAGCATGCACAGTGAAGCCTGTGGGCCAAAAACAGCCTTATACCTATTTTTTTCCCCCACACTGTGCTTTCAAAGGAAATGTAAATGGTTCGAACATGTAAAATGTGAGAATGTTCACATTAAAAGTATCTAGATTCTAGCTTCTCCAGAAAAATCAGTAGCTCCAACCCTCCAGCATGGCAGGAGCTGCCTGGGCTGAGAAACGATGCCCTTGCAGGAGGGTCATGAGCTCTCTGTGTGCCCAGGCCCTTCCAGGCCCATCCATTCACTTACCACTCAGCTCCCGGGGGCAGGCAGGTGGCCACCCTCCTTTAGAGAAATGACAGTGACCTTGACCTCAGAGCAATGCCAGAGCCTCAGGGAGAACCTGGAGCACTCCCCTGCCTGAGGGTTCAGCTCTCCCTCCTCCATGATTCCCCTAGCTTCATAGATAGAGCCTTTGACTCACTATTATTTTTTTAATTTACAAGGTCGCTGTAGGAATTTCCTCCAGAGGCAAGCCCAGCCAAGGTGCTGACATCGGACTGCCAAGGCCGCATGGCAAAAAGAGAGGTGATGGGGATCCTGGGACATGGGATACAACAAATCTGGATCCATGCTCTCCGGGGTAACAGGTGCCAGCTTCTAGAAAGTTCTCCAATAAGTTTTCAGTGGGACATGCACATTTAGAGAAAATACATTGTTTACTGACACCATTTCAGCTAAGCATTAGGAAAAAGTAAGAAATGCATAGCTTCTTGTAAATTATTCTTTTATTGAGCAACTGACTTCAGTATTTCAAGAATTTAAGATTAAAGTTATTCCTTATGTGCAAAGTAATATAAATGATGACCATTAAAAAAGATGTTAGAGGCATTGATTAAATTATGTTGTTTCAGAGGATTTATTCAGCACATTAAAGTATTTAAAGACCAATATATTTTTGCTGTTGACATAAAGAGAGAAGACAAATGTTAATAGCAATTCACTTTTTGAACTGAATCTGTTTTGTTCTTAATTAAGATTTTTTTCCTTCATGACACCAAAAGCAAAGCAAAATTTTTTAAAAAGTGGGACTATAGTGGGGCCACTGGGTGGCTCAGTTGGTTAAATGTCTGACTCTTAATTTCGGCTCAGGTCATAATCTCAGGGTTGTGAGATTGAGCCCCTTGTCGGGCTCTATGCTTGGGTGTGGTGTCTGTTTAAGATTCTCTTTTTCCCTCTCCCTCTGCCCCTCCCCCTCCCTCTCTAAAAAAATATAAAAATAATGAATAAATAAAGAAGTAAAAAGTGGGACTATAGCAAACTGCAAAGCTCCTGCACAGGAAGGGAAACCATCAGTAAAATGAAAAGGTAACCTGTGGAATGGGAGAAAATATTTGCAAATCATATAAGGAATTAATATACAAAATATATGAAGAACTCATATAACCCAGTAGAAAAAAATCCAATTAAAAAATGAGCAGAGGACCTGAATAAACATTTTTCCAAGTAAGCCATACAGATGGTCAACAGGTATATGAAAAGATGTTCAGCATCACTCATCATCAGGGAAATGCAAATCAAAATCACAATGAGATGTCACCTCACACCTGTCAGAATGGCCATTAACAAAAAGACAAGAAATAAGTGTTGGCAAGGATGTGGAGAAAACCCTCATGCACTGTTGGTGGGTATGTAAGCTGGTACAGCCACTGTGGAAAACAGTGTGGAGGTTCCTCAAAAAACTAAAAATATAACTACCATATGATCCACCAGTAATTCCGTTCCTGGGAATATATCCAAAGGAAATGAAACAGTATCTCAAAGAGATGTCTGCACCCCCACGTTCAGGATTATTCACAATAGCCAGACAGGGAAGTATAGTGTCCATCAACGGATGAATGGATAAAGAAGGTATGATACACATTTATAATGGAATATTACTCAGCCATGAGAAAGAAGGAAATCCTGTCATTTGCAACAGCATAGATGGACCTTGATGGCTTTATGAAATAAGTCAGAGAAAGATAAATACTGTCTGGTGTCACTTATACATGGAATCTAAAAAAAAAAAAAAAAAGTTCAAACTTGCAGAAACAGAGTAGAATGGCGGTTGTCTGGGGCGGGGGCAGTGGGGAAATAGGGAGAGTTTGGTAAAAGGGTACAAACTTCAGCTATAAGATGAATAAGGTTTGAGAATCTAAGGTATAACGTAGTGACTATAGTTGCTAATACTGTATTGTGCACTTGAAATTTGCTATAGTAGGACTTAAATGTGCTCACAAAAAAAAGATTTGAGGTGATACATATGTTTAACTAGATGGAGCGAATCCTTTCACCATACATAGGTCAGATCGCCACGATGTATACTTTAAATATCTTACAATTTCTTTTGTCAGTTCTCAATAAAGCTGAAATTTTAAAACTTTTTCCTTCAAAAAACCCTCTGAGAACCAGAAAATCCCCGAAAGCATTTAAAAAGTAATTAAGTAGCTGCTAAGACCCACTTTCATGTGCGATTGTAGCAATGTACTCTGCGGAAGTTCCAAATCACCAACACTAGCGCCACTTGCTTTCTCCCTTGCAGACACTATTTCCAGGAGATGTAATTTGGTCTGTGCGAAGTATCTTGCCTAGAGAAAGTGCACTCAAGCCTCTCCCAGAGCACATCAGAGAGAGATGGCAATACACTGCTAAAATCGTAGTTGCTTAATCTGGACTCGGCAGGACCACAAATAAGACTGCCGTTTTGAAAATGTGGAAGAGGACCTGTTCGGGTGAATCAATGTAAGCATAGGATGCAATTCAGAAGAGGTCCTCTGTCAGGGAATGGGGGGGGTCATAGAAATCTGGTGGTTACGACAAACGCTTCTCAAGTCCTCACTGGCAAGACAGTGGAACCCTGCGTGGACCTCCTAGTCTGGGGGGATTACCCACTTTCCCTTTCCTTTTGTTAGGATCCATATTCAAGAAGAAGAGAAAATAAGCAATTTAATAACTGCTTTGGTGGTGGGGCATCTGGTTGTCTCAGTCCGTTAAGTGTCTGACTCTTGATTTCGGCTCAGGTCATGGTTTCAGGGTCTTGAGATGGAGCCCTGTGTGGGGCTTGCACTGGGTGTGAAGCCTGCTTAAGATTCTCTCTCTCCCTCTGCCCCCCCCACCACCAAAATAACAATAAATAAAAATAAAATTAAATAACTGCTTTTGTGGATGCTGGTGTACTGCCTGGATCTCCCTCCGCACCTGGCCCTCACCCCCCTGCTGCCTGGAGTACCTGTTGCCGACGGTCCCAGATGGCTTCCTCCTCGGGAACTGCCCTAAGCAAAGAACACTGCCTCATCCAAGGTCACCTGCCCTCCCCGGAGGGTGCAAGGCCTGGACCCCTCACCTCAGAGCAGGTCCTCTGAGAAAGGCCATCTCTGCTCAGAACTGAGCCCACGGAGGCTGCTGCAACACCCACTTCACTGCCAGCTCTGCCTGCCGGCCCTTCTGCCCTCAGGCCCTCACAAGGTTGCTGGCTCCCAAGAGGGTACCTCAAAGATCCTGCCTACAAATCTCCCTTCAGACTCTCTTCTCTAGGGAATCCCAACGATAGTGTGGCTTCTGCCACTTCATTTTTTATAGGAGTGTTGCAAATATATCAAAATGTCCCAACCGTCATAAAATTGTCATGCGCTGGTCTCAAGATTTTCTGTTAGAGGGTGGTGTTAACTGACATTGACAAAGGAATGCTATTTTTGTTCAATGTTGACAAAAGTCACATGACATCAAAACAGCTGTCAAGCAGTTAATTTCATGGAGACCAAAATTATAAAATTATTTTGAAGCATTATTTGGCAGGTACTTAATTACTTGAAATTTATGGCCATTAAATTCAAGTGGGCTGCTTTAATTTAACAATCAATTAACAAAGCGTAACAGGGCTTCCCTTTCTAGGTGCGCTTGGAACAATTTCGATGAAGGGGAATCTTGCCTTCAAGCACATTGTGAGTTGTTCTTGTCAAAAACCAATCTATGTTCTACGAGTTTTCAGATGGAATTTGGAATAAAAACATGCTGCTTCTGAGCTGATTTTGGAGGCAAGGCATTCTGGATGCATCTGAGCGGCACGGGTAGGGAGTGGGGTGAGGGACAGATGGAGAAGTAGCCCCATGCCCACCCACACCTGACAGCGCCCTCCATGCAGCACTCACTTTAGAATCCATTTCACAGTAGTGTCACTAAACGTCCAAAGGCAAGATGAGGGAATGATCTTGTGAAGTGAATCTGTGCAAGATGAGGCATTTTCTATTTCTTCTGGCTCCCAGAGCTGCCCACCCTTATCAAACTGTGTCCCTGGGGCCCTGAGAAACGTAGGCCCAGCGTGGGGAGCCCTCCCTTCCGGGCGTGGCACCTGCTGCACAAAAGACAAAGGCAGTGGGCACCACTGGTCTGAACCGTGCTTCTTCTCCAGGCGATACTTCTCTGACCTCCCCTAGTCTAAAGAAAGGGAGGCGGGTTCAACAGCAGGGATTTCCAACAGCGCATGTGGGTACTTGAGGAATGTGGCATGGAGTTTTGCATCTCTTTACCTCAAACTTCTTGGAGAAAGTTACCAGCAGGTCAGTGAGAGCCATGCGACCAGCTCACGCTGGGCCAAAGAAGCCGCGTGGCAGAAAGCAACCAACCTATCGGTGGCAGGGATGGAGCCGCGATGGACGCAGACCGTCCATTATGTCAACCGGTGCAAATCAGCAGAACTCCCCTGTTAAAAAAAGAAGGGAGGGAGGAAGGAAGGAAGGGCCATTGCCAGTATTTATAAAAAGAAAAAATCCAGCATCTCACCACCTACAGGAGGCATACTTGAAATAAAAATTCATGTGCATTAGAAAGTAAGCTGTGCCCTGCTGGTGCTGATGGAGAGAACCAGGATGGACACCAGTGGGAATCCAGGGTTGCAGGGACTGCAGGAAGCCAGGACGGCTTCACCCTGGCTAAACAGCCCCTGGGCATCAGCTTAAGTCTAACAGGCACGGACATTCTGTGGACTGGACCAGAAACGTTTCCAATTGTGTGTGACCTACTTTACCTAAGTTTGCCAATGGCCAGGTACGCACATGCTGGTTTCCTTTGTCCCCTCCCTAATTTAGCCCCAACTCAATACAGACATTCCCTCTGAGGATTTATTTTTAAGCTGATGATACTATGTCCCCAAAACAAAACTGCAAAAACCCCAACAGCATATCAAGAATAAACTGACAAATTCCCTGACAAGAGCCGGCTTCTAAAATACAAGTGAAGATACAACTAAATAAGATCAATTTTCCACACAACTTAGAAATGAGTTCTCCTTCTAAAAATGGCCTAAACCACCCTAAAACATCACCTGTCACTAAATAGCTGCAGGGATTTGGGAATGTCCAGGTGTGATCAAGTGGCATAAATCCCGGAGGAGTAGATGGCTTGGACTCAAAGGTGCTTGTCGCTCAGGGAAGCTGAAATCACAACACGTACGGACTTGCCAGCGTTCCAGCCATGTGCGGAGGGAGGCTGTCCTGCTGACAGGCACTGGAGCCCTCATCCAGGAATGATGGATGCATCAGCCACCTCAGGACAGGAGCTCAGCTTCTGATTCAGAGCTGTGTCCCAAGGCTTCCACCTGGCAAGATGCCATCCAAGCATCTTACGCATACCTATTTTCCACCCAAAACAGTCTCCTAAGAATGATTGGCTTCCAGTATGGAAAGGAGAATGTGTTGAAGAGAAGAACTGAGCTTCTGTGCTTTACTCACTGGAAAGTAATAAACTGGCATTTTGGTTTATACATCAGTCTCTTGAGAGTTTGGTTAACTTGGGTTAACTATGGATGCTACCCTGGAGTGAAGACCCTACCAGGGAGCCAGTTCCCAGGAGAACACTGTCTGAGTAGCCAGCAGGCGCCTTCTTTGGCATCAGAGTGGGGTCAAGGCTTCTGACAGAACATTCAGAATCAGCCCTCCACCAATACCCCCAGAACCCTCTCTCTATTTCAGTTTCCATCAGAAAACATTTTCTCCAAGGAGGAAAGTTCCTAGATGTTTTGTTTTCTGGGTCGCACTCCAGCACAAATGTCTCCTTCAGAACTAGATATCCCAGAGGGAAGACTTAGTATGACACGGAGGCCCTCATTCTCTTTGAAAAAAGCTGTCACATATTTCACTGCAAATTAACTGAATCATAATTTAATTCATTTCAAGTCACTGGTCGCAATATTGAAAACTATTCTGCATGAGCGAGTATACACAAAGCGTGGATTCATCTCTTATAAGCTCATCAAGATAAACTTCTGTTTCAGTAATAATGCCAGAAATAAGGAACTTATTTTGAATAATGAACTCTTCCCACCTTTTATTTGTCTAAAGAGCTTTTTTACCCCCATTGAATTATTAACACTTAACATTGGTACAAAATAGTTCTTCCAGATTTGTGTCTTTCAAAATGAATTTCTTACACATTTAGTTCTCTTAAAATATGCCAACTGACTATAAATCTCTCAATTCTAAATGTGTAAAGAAAGTCTTATTAGAAAAATAAGTTGCATTAAGGGAGAAATTAAGTTGCATGAGGGAGAACAGGGGATGATGCCCTGAGCCGAGAGCAGCCACAGCTCGGGAACTGGAGCCATGACATCTGAGAAAAGAAAAGAGTAACTATTTGCTTTTTTTTTTTTTTTTGATTTTATTTATTTATTTGAGAGAGCGAGAATGAGAGAGAGTACATGAGAGGGGGGAGAGTCAGAGGGAGAAGCAGGCTCCTCTCTGAGCAGGGAACCCGATGTGGGACTCGATCCCGGGACTCCAGGATCATGACCTGAGCCGAAGGCAGTCGCTTAACCAACTGAGCCACCCAGGCGCCCTAACTATTTGCTTTTTATTGTTTGAGATGAGTCACATCTTGTACCCTCAAGATTCAGGCTGGAAGCAGGGAGTAGAGTCGAGAGAAGGGGCTAACCCTTCCTCAGGTGCCTGTGAGGGTTTCCCAGCTAACCCCCCAGTTACTCCCATTTCACAGACATAGGAATAGAGGTGCAGGAGGATTCAGAATCACCTTTTATCGACTACACATGAGTTACCTGGACACCTGACAGCAAGAGAAAGAAGAGGAGATGGACACGCAGCCCACAGGGGTTCAGGATTAAATCGGGGGTCCTGCACAGATGCTTCGTTAGGCCAGCGGCAGCCACCTGTGGGGGGAAGGTGGGCTCAGGGGGTCTAGCTGGGCTGGTGCAGAGAAAGAGTGAGCTCAGCGCAGTGTGGGGACACAGAAGAGGAAAGGGTGTCCGATCGTTCTGGGCGTTCACAGTGAGGTGCCGGATCCAGGGCTGCTGGTGGAAGCAGAACAGGGAAGCAGGCAGCAGACGGATAGAATTGGAACAGGCGGAAATAGGTTTTTAAACCCAATTTCCATTTTTCCATTTGTCTGGCTTTTGAGAGGAAATTTTCTGAGTTGAGGCCCCCTCCCACTGAGCAGGAAACCTGACATGAGGCTTGATCCCATGACCCCAAGATCATGACCTGAGCCAAAATCAAGAGTCTGAGGTCCAACCAACTAAGCCACCCAGGTGCCCTGAAGCCCTTTTTAAAAGTCTTTTAGTTACTGTGAGTGCTTGGTAACTGTTAACAGCACCAAAACTATTCGTGATAATTATTGGCCATAGTCATTGACAGTTTATAGCAAGAGGCAGCAAATTACGGCCCACAACCCCCTTTTGGGCAGCCTGCGAGCTAAGAATAGTTTTTACATTTTTAAATGGTTGGGGGGAGAAAAGAAGACCACTATTTAGTGACATGTGAAAGTTAAATGAAATTCAAATTGTGTCTGTAACACATGTCCAAAATAAAGTTTTATTGGAACACAGCCACACTCTCCCATTTACACATGGCCTGTGGCTGCTTTCTTGTTCCCATGGCAGACTGAGGAGCAGGGACAGAGGCTTGCAAACCGCACATGTTTGCCATCTGCCCTCCAAGGACGGTGTGCTGGCCCGTGACAGAACAAAGTATTCTTTTCTTCTTTAGGTCACCCCTTGCCTGTTATAATATTGTGGATGGCCGGCTCTGAAGACATGCATAAGTTTATCAAAGATATTTGGAAAAGAGAGAGAAATCAGAACCACACAAAATGGGTAGTTGTGAAATAAAAGGTAGGGGCACCTTCCCAAGATGGATTTGAATTTTGCAGCCTGCAAAGACTCGCAGTTCTTAGACGTGGTCCGGGATTTAGAGGGTGGGCTCATATCCACAGTGTGCATGAAAGAGCAACACTGCACAGGAGGGTCAAAACCCCAATTAAAGTGGAAAGGTTTGGAAAATGCTATGTGGAAGAGACACCTGCACCCCCGTGTTCACTGCAGCATTATTTACAGTAGTGAGAATATGGAAGCAACATCCATGCCCGTCGATAGAGGAATTTACAAAGAAGGTGTGGTATATACATACATAAAAAAGGAAATCCTGAGATTTACAACAACATGGATGGACCTGGAGGGCATGATGCCAAGTGAAATAAATCAGTCAGAGAGAGACAAATACTGTATGATCTCATTTGTATGTGGAATTTGAAGAAAAAAAAAAAAGAAAGAAAGAAAAAACCCAATGTCATAGAAAAAGAGATCAGATTCATGGTTCCCAGAGGCAGGGATGGAGGGGGGAAAGGGATTGGAGGAAAGTGGTCAAAAGGTCCCAGCTCCCAGTGAGAAGACAGGAAGTAGGGTGTGAGGTGCGCACAGACCATAACCACCACGACCACATGATGCACAGGGAGGTAGTTACAGTAGACAGCTTCGAAGGGATGAGATCTGCGGATCTGTTTGAGATGATGGATGCTCACTAAAGTGACGGTGGTGACCATTTCACAATATCTGTAAGTCAAGTCACTGTGCTGTACGTCAATTATACCTTAATAAAACTGGAACAAAGTTTTTAGAATGGACAGGTTTCAACTCACATCACATTAACGCTGTTGGGATTGTCCACTTGGCCGATCGCTAAGCAATGTTTTCTTGGGAGTGGAGTGAGGTCCAGAGTGACAACAGCTAGTAGCAGATGTGGACATTATAACGGGTGTCCTCAAAATATGAGAAGCTAACGATTGTGTTAGAGACATGGGCCACGTGTGGGATGCAGCCCCTGGTAGGTGCCAGGTGAGCGCCGTCCCAGAGGGCTGAGTTGGAATTACTGACTCAGGTTTCTATTACACTGCTGTTCATTTGTTTCTTGGATTTTTTTTTGGAGGGGGGGGTTGGTTTTTTGCCTTTTAGAATGTTTGCTACATCCAACAAACCAAAGAATCAACGTGACATAGTAAAACTTTGAATCCATAGAGTTTAAGAGAACATTGGCATCACCGGGCTGGGAGTGTTCCTCTTGGCACACACTGCACCAAGGTGCAGAGAAACCCCCAAGTTCTCACCCACTGCTACCTTTCGGGTTTAAAAATATAGTTTTAGGGCGCCTGGGTGGCTCAGTTGTTAAGCGTCTGCCTTCGGCTCAGGTCATGATCCCAGGGTCCTGGAATCAAGCCCCGCATCGGGCTCCCTGCTCAGAGGAGAGCCTGCTTCTCCTTCTCCCACTCCCCCTGCTTATGTTCCCTCTCTCGCTGTGTCCCTCTCCGTCAAATAAATAAATCTTTAAAAATATATATATAGTTTTAAAATATAGACCTGATTTCCATCCTTGACCATTGGTCAGGTTGCTTATATCCATAAGTCACAAAGAACCCAAGCAGCAAAATGATCATTAAAATGGAAATGTATCATTAGCCCCGAGGGCCTTGGGTCAAGCCTTCAAGGGCCTGTGAAACCATCTGAGATTTGAAAAAAGGAAGGAAAAAATGTGCATTTCAAAATTAATCTCTGTTTAAGTAACTGTTGACAAAATACAGCACTGGGTCAGCAACTGAGTTTTCTCTGATAGAGTTGTTCGTGGGGCGTGTCATGGGGGCCACACCCTACTGTCAGTCCCTGCCTTCCCCGCATTTTCACTTGAGAAGAGATAAAAAATGACAAACATGACGTTGGGTAAGAGCAGAGCTGTGAACAGAAATATCCCGCCTGGTAGGAGGGCCCCGGGGTCAGGGGGAGGTGACCTCTGGCAGAGAGCTGTGTGAGGAGGGGCCACCCCACATCCAGGGGAAGGGGAGCAAATCACATTTGCAATTCTAGATTTTCTAGTTACCACAGTATGAAACTACAAAGAAACAGGTGGGCTTAATCTTAATACCATATTCTATTTAACTCAATATACCAAAATATTATTATTTTGACATGTAATTGACATTGACAATTTTAATGAGATTTTTGCTGAGTGGACAGGATTAAAGCTGATTGAAATGGACAACAGTGTAGCATTAATCTAGGTGAAGCGTGTTTTATCGGCACTTTTGGCCAGTTAGGACTTTAGGAAACTTTATCTTTCTTTGGAGAATCTTTTCCTAATGTATGGGGCTGAAGTATTTCTGATTAGGATACTTGGGAATATCTCGCAAGAATTATTTTAGAATTGCTTTCTTGGGGCGCCTGGGTGGCTCAGTCATTGAGCATCTGCCTTCGGCTCAGGTCATGATCCCAGGGTCCTGGAATCAAGCCCCGCGTCAGGCTCCCTGCTCCGCGGGAAGCCTGCTTCTCCCTCTCCCACTCCCCCTGCTTGTGTTCCCTCTCTTGCTGTGTCTCTCTCTGTCAGATAAATAAATAAAATCTTTTAAAAAAAAAATTTAGAATTGTTTTCTTAGGTAACTTGAAATTCCTAGTATTAACAAAGCCTGTTATATTCCTCCCCACAAAAAATTTGTGCTCATAAAATGTGTGTAAGCTGGTAAGGAAGTAAGAAGCAGAAAGTGAGATTCTGTGAGACAAACAGGCTGTGCACAACTAAGAATACACATACGTCCCCTGTACTATGAATGCTCATCAGTAGTTCAACAGAACATGTTCAGAGGCAGTGCTGACAGACTTGCTGCTGGCTGCCACTAACCACAGACACAGAGGACCCCGGCCCGCGAGCACTAAATGGCACTAAGTCACACCCTTGCTGGAGGCCAGGTCACCCATCTCCCTGGGAATCCACCCTGTGACAGAGGAACAATAGAAGGAGCTGTTTCCCAAATTTAGGAGAGGATTAAGAATGACCTGGATGCTTGCTGAAAATACAGATTTGGGGCCCAAAGCTGGGAAATCTTGCTTTAGCAACCACTGTGGATCGAAGTGAACTTTTCAGTACCAAGGAGGAAGGGAAGGAACCTGGGGTTCTAAGTGCTGCCCTCCCCGCCACATCCCTCTGCACCTCCAGTTCCCAGCTGCCTCCTTGTCCATTTATAGCAAGGAGGACACGGGGACACCTTGGTCAGGGCAGATACTTCTTCTGTTTCTTGGCTACGAGGGATCCTGACCCTAGGTTTCAGAGTCCACCTGCTGTTGGCAAACAAAAACAACTTTTCTCTTGGGGTGTGTGTCAGCAATTATTAAAGCGAGTGCACTGGGACATCGTGAAATTCTTAAAGGGGAGAAGCCGCATGGCTTTTAGTCTCTGAGACGATCATCTGTGTGGCAGGCTCTCTGCCAACCAGGACCTGCTGCACTCCTCTGTTCTGTGTTTTAAAATATGGTGTGATTAGAACATGAGCAGACATGTCCTGAAGATGAAAACAAGACGGCCAATAAGCCCATGAGAAGATGCCTAAGGCCATTAGCCATGAGGGAAGTGCAAATTAAAACCATGTGGGATATCACTACAGACCTAACGGAATGGCTGAAATAAAAAATATCGACAACACCAAATGCCTGTGAAGATGCAGAGAAACAGAATCATTCCTACACACTGGAGGGAATGTGAATTTGTGTAGTCACTCTGGAAAACAGTGTGGTAGTTTTTACAGAACTAAACACACAATCACTGTATGACCAAGCAAGGAAAACTTGGACATTAATCCCACAGAAATGGAGGCTTATGTTCACACAAAAACCTACATGCAAACGTTCAGAGCAGCTTTATTCGTAATAGCCGAAAACTATAAAAACCCCAGATGTCCTTCTGTGGGTGAATGGTCACACAGACTCTGGTATCTCCATACCATGGAATTCTACTCAGCAAGCAAAAGAACTGACTATTTATTTATGCAACAGATTACAAGGGAGTTCTACTGAGTGAAAAAATCCAGTTCCAAAAGGTTACTGTTAAAAAGCAATTCACCTGAGGAAATTTTAAAGATCTTATTGGCTTTATTCAATGATTCATGAATTGGGCAGCATCCCATCTAGCAGATAGGAAGGAGACCCATTTCACACATGGTACAAAACAGAAGACTTTTACAGGCAGAAGGGAGCAAGACAAAGAAGTTACTAGCAAAGAGTGGATTGTTTTAGGCAAGGCCACCTTCCTTTGGGGGAAGGCCGAGGGTCCAACAGGCAGATGACCTCACTAGTGCTGACCACATAATCCCAGACTGACTGGTTAAGATTACACTCCTGGGAGAGGCTGAAACCGTAATTAGGTTAGATACTAAGTCTTGGTTTGGTGACATGAACTTATCTCAAGTGACTCCATTTTGGGCCTGTTTTCTCTTTCTCTCTCTCTCTTTTTTATTTTTATTTTATTTTATTTTTTTTAAGATTTTATTCATTTATTAGAGAGAGTGAGTGAGAGCATGAGAGGAGAGAGGGTCAGAGGGAGAGGCAGACTCCCCGCTGAGCAGGGAGCCAGATATGGGATCCAGGGACTCCGGGATCATGACCTGAGCCAAAGGCAGTCGCTTAACCAACTGAGCCACCCAGGTGCCCTCTCTCTTTTTTTTAAGTAATCTCCATGCCCGATCTCTGTGGAGCTCGAACTCATGACCCCGAGATCAAGAGTCACCTGCTCTACTGACTTGAGCCAGCCAGGCACCCCTGTTTTCTCTTTTTAACAATACCATACGATTCCATTTATATATCATTCTTGAAATGTCAAAATTATGGAGATGGAGAACAGACTAGTGAAGAGGAATGATTGCCCAGGTTAGGGATGGCATGGGGAGGACAGGGGTCACCTGAGGGGGTCTTATGGTGATGGAAGTTCTGTGTCTTGACTGTGTCAGTGTCAATGTCCTGGTTGTGACATCGTCCTGTAGTTTTGGAAGACATTACCCTCTGGGGAAATTGGGTGATAGGTGCTCAAGATGTCTCTGTATTATTTCCTACAACTACATGTCAATGTACAGTTTTCTCTAGATGAAAGTTTAATAAGACGTGGTGTAACTGTAGATGTCTTATACACCCCAGCCCACCCACACACACAAGTATACTGTCCCCTTACCCTCATAGGCATTCGAATTTCTGAACTCTTCTAAATGGCAATTAAATGGCCCAAATGATTAATTCTCCATTTGAAAGTTGTTATTAGCTGCTGTTTGTCAAAAGCGTCTATTATTTTTATCTGTTTCATGTCACTGAATCATTCCCCCTTACCCATATCACTGAGGGCACACAGCCAATAGTTCCGTATAATCTTTTTTAGTTCTATCTAAGCAACATTTATGATTGGAAATGGGAATGCTGAGATGGTTTTGCTGAACTGCATATGACGGAATGACTAAATAGAAGTAGATGGTGCCGGGGGCAATGAGATTCAGAGGATGGGAGACCATTGCCCACAAAGCAATGACCTGTAAATGAGATATTTCAAGTAGGCAAGATTGCTTTGGTAACGGTGCCTACAGTTTGCAAGGAAGTGCAACCAGGGAATCAAGGATTGAACGGCCTGTGGGTTCACACATGTGGGCGATAAAGAATAAGACCCCGGTCTGCAAGCAAGGAGAACCACCGCATAATTACGATCTTCCACTTCATCTTTCCCAGAAACACAAAAAACCCAAGTCAAAAATGAATGCACAGCCAGCTCACTGAGCAAGCTGGCTCCGTAGCTGAACAGGCTGTAGATGCTCCCAGTGAGTAACAAATGAATAATGGAACACTTGAAAGGCTAAGACATTTGTATAATCATGGAGCCTGCTGAGGAAGGAATGGCTGTAATGAAAGCCACAGGGAAAGCACAGACAGAGCATCCTGGGTAATCCTCTAATCACACTTTTTAACAAGAGAAAAGCCCTTTCAGGCATGTACCTTTCATTCCCCTAGAAACTCATCACTGGATTTCCAAAGAACAAAAGTAAATCCGGTGAATAGTCTTTAGAATTTTTCTTTACTCATTTGGAAAGACAAATGAAGGGTAAATATTCAAAAAAAAAACCCCATCAAGTTCTACAGTTTTCTGTAAAGGACTCTTTTCTTTGTCCTGAGCTCAGAGCTTTCTGATCTAGAAACCAGTATGAATATCCTCCCCAAGGCAGACTGGGCCCAGTGGCCTCAGACCACCACCACTCTGGGATGGTCCCACCCATAGCTGCTCCATGGCCACCATTTCTACTCATCACTAGCTGGTGGAGTCACTCCGTTCATGGCTTTGGATAATGCTCTAATCATGTGCCATGCAAATGCAAAACACAGAACGAGCTCCTGGTTTCTCACATTCATTCTTGACATTCCATGGAAACAATTTTAACGGAAAGAGACAACATCGCAAACATACACCATCTTCTCTGTGAGTTACCCCAATACCTGCGCCATCTTTCCCCTTGTCCCAGTTATGGATTGCTGCAAAAATTAGTATTATAAAACAACATCCACTTTATTATGCCCTTTGGATTCTACAGTTAGGAATTTAGACAGAGCCCCAAGAGGGTGGCTTATCTGTCCCACAGAGTCTGGAACCCCAGCTAAAAGGACCAAAACAGCAGGAGCTTCTTTCTTCACTCATCCAGCACCTGGTCTGGGATGACCCAAAGGCTGGGCTCACCCAGGCCTGAGCTCTTGCACGTGGCTTCTCTTTGAGGCTTGAGCTTCCTCCCAGCATGGCTGCTTCAGGTCAGGTAGGCTTCTTACATGGGGGCCCTCCCATTTAGTGGTGTGGTCTGTGTCCCCCACTTTCTATCCGGGCAGGCTTCTGGCTGCTTTGACCAACAGAATATAGTGGAGGGGACCCTGTGTGACATGATGCCATCCTGCATCATCCAGCTTCCACACTACCCTCTTAACTGACCACAGTTACAGGGACCAACCAAGCTGGCCCAGACTGGACGGCCAGCCCAGATGACTCAGTAATCAGATGTGCAAAAGTCAGGTGGTTGTGGTTTGAAGCCACCATTCACTGGCAGAAGCTAATGAGTATGCATGTATTTGGGTCGGTACTTTATGATGTCAATAGCCTCACCTGAGTTCCAGCTCTGTGAAGAAAGGCGCCAGGTGCACTTTGCTCACCATCTCGTCGCTGGTGTTTAAAACAGCACCTGACACAGGGAGACTCTCAGTTATGATTTATTGTTGAGTGAATTAAGTGAATAGTCATGAGTCTCCACTGGGTCTGTTCTCACACTGTCATAATCTTGTCTATATGCTGTGTATTGACCTGATTTCTAGATGAAACCCAGAAAATTCATATATGACCAGGGGACCAGACTCAATGACATTTACTTTGATGATATAAAATAAGTGCACGCTGCGTGTTGGGAATGTCCTGAAACTGAACTGGGGGAGCTCACACAACTCTAGACTTATAAACATCCAATGAGTTGTAGTCTGACAGTGGGAGAGTGTTATGGTATATAAACCGTACCAACTGTTAAAAATGAAAAAAAAAATCTGTCATTGAAAAAATAAATGCGTATCTAGCTGGAAGAATGTGGGATGCATAAAGTGGGGGAAAAGAGAGATGGAAGGGCAGAGTTTGGAGACCTACCTGTCTCAGCAATTATTCCCGTCTAAAGTTGACCCAACAAGAAATTCACGTTCAAGCATACCATTTAAAGCTAAATCGTGAACCCACAGGAGAGCTGGCTATAATAATGTATCCACAGCATCGAGAGGAATAGAACTTAGCCAAACCTTCATTTTTCCTCATGGAAAGTCATCACAAAACAAATCAAGGCTGAAAAATGGAGAAACTCGTTAAGTATATTACTTATTTATAATTTGGAATTTTGGAAGTAACAACCATGGAAACTCAAAACAGTAATGGTTAAATTCCTGCCTTTAGGAAATTTCCCACATGTGGTATTTTTGTGGCAGAAAAGATGTTGAAAATGATGTATCATATTCTTACTGCCCACGTGTGTCCATGTGTATGTTTGATGTTTTAAGAGATTCATAACATTAAAAGGAAAACTAGCCTCGATAAAAAATTCCAAAGAACCCCCTCATATATTTATAGTGACCAGTGACATGAAACATTCTTTCTTTCATTTTTAAAAGAGATATTAAGATTTCATTACATGGAATGGTTTACATTTAGCAAACTAGTTGATCCAGGTTATATTACCCTATTATATTTCAAGTATCTCTCTAAATTTCTATGACTTTTATATTGCTGAATCTGCTGCTAAAGGCCTTAATCAAATTACATTTAAAGGGCCCCCTGGGTGGCTCAGTTGGTTAAGTGTCTGCCTTCGGCTTAGGTCATGATCCCAGGGTCCTGGAATCAAGTCCCATGTCAGGCTCCTTGCTCACGGCGGGGAGCTTCTCCCTCTGCCTGCCATTCCCCCTGCTTGTGCGCTTGCTCTCTCTCTCTCTGACAAATAAATAAAATCTTTAAGAAAAGTACGTTTAAAACTTTTAAATGTGACTTTTAAAATGGTCACTAATGAAGTCATATCCAAGTGTATCCAATAAAACGCAATATCCATTAAGTACTTTGATTATGACCCAAAGGGCCTTCCTTTGGGGCACTGAATCATCTCATTTCTGTTACCTTGAGTCCTTGGATATTTCTGAAATTAAGAAGAGAATGCCACCGAAATTGGCAAAATCTTTCAAGGATTTATCAATCAGTATATTACCGCTTTCAGCCAAAGCGGCTGTTTCATGTGACATTGGCCAGTATGTATTTGTTTCCATTTGTTCCATCCTCGATTCCTGCCCTGGAAGAGCAGAGGCCGCCCTGCAGAGATGCAGCATTGTTTCTTAGCCTATAGTTTCAAAATGGACTTTGAAGTCCCAGCAGAAGTAATTGTTTGGAAGAAAAAAGACTTGAATCTCAAAACCATTCATCCTCAGCACCGAAATTTGAAACTTTGTCATAAACAATTTGTCACAAGCAAATTTTTCCAGCAGAAAGACAGTGGGCTCTCTCCAGGAAGTAAGTTGTCATAGGAAATACAGCATGGCCACTAAACCCCAGATGTTTGTAGGGCCAGCTACACATACAGACGCGCTTACGACCTTCTCAGTGTAGCCAGAAATAAGGTGAAGGCCGGGAGTTAGGATGTGTTCAAGAAAAAATATTGAATTTTCCATTTGTCTAGGAACCTGAAAACCTATTGGCTGAATAACGGATACCTAGTCTCGGGGCAAATGAGAGCCCATGTTGCTGCACTGTTTAAAATGCGTCCCACTCAGCCCAAATGTCTCTTGTCCTCGAAATATTACTGAGACCAGACATGATGGCAAAACATCTGGTGAGATAGGATAGATTGTTTTAATTTAGTTCTAAGTATGGGGAATCCCCAGAGGTCCCCGTATGAAAGAAACTAGTGATATAAAACTAATAGATGATTTGTTTCTAGGAAATGTGCAAAAATATGAATTGTGCCAAAGACAGCCACGGTGCCCTGGAATAACAGATACCCTGGAAATCTCTTATGGAACAGAGACAGCCCTTCTGTAAGACAGTGGTCCCAGATTGTGTAATTCATCCCACCCCTCGTCACACCTTAAACTCAAATTTCTGGGCCTTCTTTATCAATTTCATGTTAATTAGCTGGGAATTAATATTTCAAGCCCATTCGAGTATATATAAATGCATTGTGATTGTATATGTATGTGTGGGTGCAATAAATATGCCCCAATTAAAAAAAAAAAATTCTGCTTCTTCTTGCCCAGCATCTACGAGAAGCAGAGGAATGGAGTTCCAGACCTGGAAGCAAGCACTCAGCTAACGCACAGCCAATCCATATTTTCCTCTTGGGTTCAAATCCCTCCTCTCCTTCGCTTGCTGCGTGGTGTTAGATGGGTTACATGGCCTCTCTGCCCTTCACCTTCCATCTGTAAAGAGGAATAACACCCTCCTTGCAGGGGTGGTGAGGAGGACAGAGCTACTGGCGCAGTATCGGGTTCACAGGAGCCTCCCTGAGCAGAGCTACAGTGACTCCTGGGGCCCAGAGCTCTCACCCCTGATACCACATACCCTCCGTGCAGCACAAAGCAGTGAGGTCATCCAGAGTATTTACTGATGTCCTGGAGAAGGTACCAACATCAGGTTCTCATGTTGGGGTTCCTCAGGCTTGTGCCCCGTGTAGAACTGTGCCAATAAGCAGCCACTCAATTTTCCTGGATGCTCCTTTTGAGAGATCACCCTGTGTCTCTTCCTTCAATGGCCTTAATCATTTATTTTTTCATTATAAGGAGTGTGATGGTTAATTTTATGTGTCCACTCCACTGGGGTGTCTGGATACTTGGTTAAACATGACTGTGGGTGTTTTCTGCATGAGATAAACATTTAAATCGATAGACTGAGTAAGGCAGACGGCCTCCCTGCTGTGGGTGAGCCTCATCCAGTTCATGGAAGCCTGAGGAGAGCACAAAGCCAAGGAAGAGAGCCTTCCCTCTGCCTGACTGTCTCTGAGCTGAGCATGGCCTTCTGCTGCCTTCAGGTGTGGACTCAGACAGAACCCACACCACCAGCTCCCGGTCTCCAGCGTGCCCACTGCGGGTCAGGGGACTTCCCAGCCTCCAGTCATGTGAGCCAGTCCCTTGTAATAAATCTCTACTTGTATATCCTATCAACCTTGTTTCTCTGGAGAACCCTGACTAATACAGAGGAGTGATCCATATTAATTTTAAATACTTAGCATATCAAAAAAACTATGACAAAATCACCTATAATCTCAATTCTCAAAAATCACTAGGGAACATTGTACAATGTCATGACATGCAGCTTCGTAATCCACTTTCTTTCACATTGTCACATTTTTGAGAGTATGCTTTTTAAAACATTGTTTTTCAGACAATAAATAATTCTCATTTTTTAAAAAAAGTGATACAGAAAAGACCCCAAGAATGTAAATATCATCCTGACTAATCAGCTTAAAGCAACACAAGGCAGCGCCCAGAGAATAACTTCCTATGCACGCCTAAATGTAGACAGAAGAAGAGGAAAAAAATCACAAACATGGGATTATAATATGTATGCAATTTTTAAGTAAAATTGTCAAATTTGTTTTCTGGAATTTAATAGAAGAAAATGGAACGAGTCAATTTCAGGAGTTTCTGTACGTCAGATAAATTTCCTTCATAAGAGAAATTCATTTCCAAATGATCACTCTGAAGACAGAAAAACATGCATTGTTGCAGCTACAGGAAGTGGGAGTCAGGATTCTGTTTTGCGAATCTCAGAAAACAACTGGCTGCCTGAGGTAGAAAGAGACATTTTTCAAAAGACACCTGGTAGCCCATCAACTCTCAGTTTGTTCTCTGTTGTTAAGAGTCTCTTACGGTTTGCTTCTTTCTCTTTTTGTAATCGTATTTTATTTTTCCCTCTCTTCCCCTATGTTTATCTGTGTTGTTTCTTAAATTCCACATATGAGTAAGATCCTATGATAATTGTCTTTCTCTGACTGACTCGTTTCATTTAGCATAATACCCTCTAGTTCCAACCATGTCATTGCAAATGGCAAGCTTTCATTCTTTTTGATGGCTGAGTAATATTCCATTGTGTGTGTGTGTGTGTGTGTGTGTGTGTGTGTGTACACACATCTCACATCTTCTTTTCTTTGTTTCTTTTTTTTTTTTTAATATTTTTATTTAATCCAGCAGAGGGAGAGGGAGAAGCAGGCTCCCCACGGAGCAGGGAGCCCGATGCAGGGCTTGATCCCAAGACCTGGAGATCATGACCTGAGCCGAAGGCAGACACTTAACCATCTGAGCCACCCAGGCGCCCTCATCTCATATCTTCTTTATCCATTCATCTGTTAATGGATATCTGGGCTCTTTCCATAATTTGCTATTGGACATTGCTGCTATAAACATTGGAGTGCTTGTGCCTCTTTGAATCACTATGTCTGTATCTTTTGGATAAATATCTAGTAGTGCAATTGCTGGATCACAGGGTACCTCTATTTTTAACTTTTTTTTTTTAAGATTTTATTTATTTATTTGACAGAGACACAGCGAGAGAGAGAACACAAGCAGGGGGAGTGGGAGAGGGAGAAGCAGGCTCCCTGTGGAGCAGGGAGCCTGATGCGGGGCTCGATCCCAGGACCTTGGGATCATGACCTGAGCCGAAGGCAGATGCTTTATGACTGAGCCACCCAGGCGCCCCTATTTTTAACTTTTTGAGGAACCTCCATACTGTTTTCCAGAGTGGCTGTACCAGTTTGCATTCCCACCAACAGTGCAAGAGGGCTCCCCTTTCTCCACATCCTCGCCAGCATCTGCTTTCTTGGGTTGTTGATTTTAGCCATTCTGACTAGATCTCTCATGGTAATTTTGATTTGTATTTCCCCGATGATGAGTGATGTTGAGCACCTTTTCATGTGTCTGTTGGCCATTTGTATGTCTTCTTTGGAAAACTGTCTCTCCATGTCTTCTGCCCATTTCTTATCAGTTCCTTTATTTTAAGATATGAATACCACCTACATTGTCTGACTATGAGAGCTACATGAGGTGATATGGAGCCCCAATGCATTGAGTTCCTGATGCCCTTGAGGACTGGGTATGATGGGTTGAGTTTTGCCCCCCCAAAGTCCTTATGTTGAAGCCCTGGCTCTAGGACCTCAGAATATGACTGTGCTTGGAGATGGAGTCTTTACAGAGGTGGCTGAGTTACAGTGAAGTCTCGGGCTGAGCCCTAATTCAGTGTGACTGGTGTCCTTACAAGCAGAGGAGATCAGAACACAGGCACACATAGAGGGATGACCATGTGAGGACACAGGGAAGGCAATGTATCCATGCCCAGGACAGAGGTCATGCATGTTAAATTAACATCTGTTACCTGGAGCCCTGGGTGCTGGACAGTGAGCGTGGTTCCAAAACAGACTACAGACAAATTGAAAGAGAGAAGTTTATTACTCACAGAACCTGGAGGAGGCACTTGCCTTGAGAGGCCCCACGAGGAGGTCAAGGCTGGTGCAGGCAGAGAGCAGCATGACCTGGGGCTCATGCCTTTCCCAGGGCTCTCCTGGTCTCCAGCTTGCCGAGTGCAAATCTTGATATCGGTCAGCCTCCGTAACTGGGTGAGTCAGCTCCTCCAATAAATCTCTCTCTATAAATTCTATTGGTTCTGTTTCTCTGGACAACCCAGACTAACACAAGCATTTTCTTTATACAACTGATCATTGTAATTCTTTTTCTGCCCCTTTGAGATGTATATAAATCTTTTTTTTTTTTAAAGATTTTATTTATTTATTTGAGAGAGAGAGAATGAGAGACAGAGAGCACAAGCGGGAAGAGGGTCAGAGGGAGAAGCAGACCCCCGCTGAGCAGGGAGCCCGATGTGGGACTCGATCCCGGGACTCCAGGATCATGACCCGAGCTGAAGGCAGTCGCTCAACCAACTGAGCCACCCAGGCGCCCTATAAATCTTTTTTAAAGCCTCTTGCCAACAACACAGGAATGTCTTTCTCGACGATCTGGGAGCCATCTCTCCGAAATGCAGTGCAGCGGAGGGTGGCATGTAATCTCCCAGTCACTGTGTGAGGCTGGGGGCCCAGTCTCCAAGCTGGACAGCTACCGGCCGTCACAAAGACGGGGGAGGTCTACTTTTCCTTTGGGCAAAGCCAATTTGCAAACACAGGCAGTCTCGGGTCGCTGTCAGCCAGCGCTTGAAGAACCCCGTCCTTTTTCTCAGAGGAGCTGGGGCCAGATTGAGTTCTGGCCTCCCCCCCCACCCCATTGCGGTAGCTCTGCATAGAGGCATCCCTACCTGTTTCACCTTCTCCAGGGCCGTTTCGGCTTTGGCGGTGCCCGCACCTCTGCTCACATGGGCTCCTCGGGCCTGTGTTCTGCTCCTCACTGGCCTGCACACACTCAGACCAAGAAGGCAGGCAGTGCAGGCCCCACACATGCAGTGGGCGTGCGGCGACACGCTCGGGAGCCCCGTGCATCAGGGCCCTGCCTCCTGGCTTCCCGCGTCCCCCCATTTCTGTCCTCAGACACAGAAGCAGGTGCAGCCACGTCCTGAGGCACGTGGACTCAGTTTGCTCCCCAAACTGAATTTCTGTAGAAAGTAAATCTCTAAGGAAATGCAAAGTGTTTATTTGTTTCCATCAGGTCCACAATGAGATGACCCTACGCACAGGATGTGGGCCCACTTCTCTGGCTTTTCCTGTTCATTTAGCTTTCTTCCTATGTCCTAAAACAGGAAAATTCTAACATGTTCCTCAATTTCCCACTCAACACAGCTAACTTCTGCTAGAAAATGCCTGCTCGTAGAGGAAAAAAAAACCCAAACCTCTCCTGAATTTTAAGCACAGCCCTGAGCAGTGATCCTCGGCCTTTCATGGAAACCGTGGAGGGCATGGGTGTGATGGGGCCTGATCTTGGCCTGTGATGCCTCATCCTTCTCTCCCCTGTCGGCCAGACTCAGCAGAGGGAAGGCCTCACCTGGGGCTCCAGCCACAGTGAGGGGGCATGGGGGAGGGGCACGGGAATGCCACCAGAACTGCGGGGAAGCAACAGGTTGGTGTCCTCTTGTTTTTGTTGTTTGGAGGTTGCCTGTCAGGGCGTTGGGCGGGCCTTTCTGGAAGCAGAGAAGAGGCCACTCTTGCCCTGTGTCTGGTCCTCTCGGTGCCCAGCAGGTGGCTCCAGCCCCTTGGCAACCCCCCAGGGAGAGGCCCCAGTGGGCGCCCCCCTCCCCCCAACAGTGAAGCTCCAGGAGCAGGCTCAAGGTCGGGAGTGCACCCGAGAGCCTGCAGCAGCTCTCATCCACTTGCTGAACTGTGTGCTTTTCTCTCAAGTACTTCCCTAATCCAGCTGCTTGGAGATGCACTTTGTCAAAGGAGCTAGAAATAGAAGCCTCTTAGAAACCCCGCTGGATTCCTGGTGAGAGAGGCCGAGAGACTGCAGACCATGTGTACACACCAGCAGGTAGGCCTGGTTCTCACGCTCACCCCCCTTCCAGAGGCTTCTCTCTCAAGGACCCTGAAAGGACCACTTTAGAATCCTTGAGGGCACTCCCAGTAAACCTTTGGCTTTGGGCTCCCATTGCTAAGCTGCGTGCTTTTTGTGGTAGCCAGACGTCAGCCGTTTCGCGCTGTTCCAAGCACTGAATGGTGACCGCTTACAAGTTGGCTCCATAGAAAACAGTAGAAGTTCCTGGAAAGATTTGCATCAATTGTCGTATGAAGGAGGGGCTGACCTCCCAGACGCTAGAAGTGCGCTCCAGTTGTGTTCTGGACAGAAACTTGCCTTTGTTAGGGTCTCCACACTGGTATGGAACAACGCGATGCAATGCCATCTAGGATGGAAAATAGGGCTGTTCGTGTAACACAAACATGTTCAGAAGTGGTGATTAGGGAATTAGCCATGGCTAACACATCCTTCGGGAGTGAAAGGGTAAGGAGGCTCCTATGGTTTGACAGCACTCTGCCCCTGGAGGCTAGGTCCGGGCCTTCACTCTTCAGCAAGGTGAACACAGCACACGGACCTGGAAGACCTCAGGAGTAGCCCTGGCCCTTCACACCTCCTGCTCTTCCTTCAGCAGCTTCCCACCCGTGGTCAGAACGACCTCACACCCCACCCCCCCACCCCCCCGCCCGGCCCTGCTCCCCAGGTGCCTGCGTGATGGTCCCAGCTTCCGTCACACCTCTCTCCTCCAGCGCCGCGGGGCCCACAGCCCTGCATGGCCTCCTGCCCTCCCAGCCCTCCCTGAGTGTGCTACTGTGGCTGGGCCACACTTCATTATTCACTCTCCATCAGTGCACTGGTTAACTTCTTGTGTGGACTTGGCTGGGCCACGGTTCCTCATATTTGGCTGAGCATTATTCCGGGTGTTTCTGTGAAGGTATTTGGTAAATGAAGTTGAAGTTCAAATTAGCAGACGTTAATGTAGATGACCCTCTGTAATGTGGGTGGGCCTCGTCCGGTCAGTTTTAGGTCTTGAGAGAAGACTAAAGTTCCCCCAAGGAAGGGGGAGATCTGCCTCTAGACAGCCTTCAGACTCATAAGTGCAACATTGAGTCTTCCCTGGGTCTTCAGCCCACCGGCCCACCCTGCAGGTTTTAGACCAGCCTCCACCATTGTGTGAGCCAATTCCTAAAAAAATCCCTCCCGCTCACGCTCGCGCTGCTTTCCTCCCTCTCTCTCGTTCTGTGTCCACACACACACACAGTGTTGGTTCTTTTTCTCTGGAGAAGCCTGACTAATACGGCTTTCCATAGTCACCTCATCTGAGGACAGTGGTCCACACGGAGGGCTTTGCTGATGTCCTTCTTGGGATTTCCGCGGCCCGGGTCTCGGCATGCGTGAGCTCCAGGCAGGAGCAGGGAGGGTTCCGTCAGGCTGGGGCCTGGGTGGGCGTTCACAGCGCAGCCCCCAGTGCGAGCACAGGGCACCTGCTGAGCAGATGGTGGGCGACGTGTGTGCTGCTCGTTTAACCGCCTCCACTCTGACGTAATATGATTTTAAAGCATAATATTTGGAAGCTAATTCCCACATTACTGTTTTGGGGAACTTGAGCCAGGGATCATGGGAACTGGAATTAGGGGCTATCTCATGAATAATTGAAGCTCTTCTAATCAGTCATTAATACATTAATAATTATGACATGAAAACCTTGTAAACCACTGGAGTTACTGCCTGGTATCAAGCCCTATGAATGCCTTCCCTGCTCCCTGTCCTCTTTTGTCAACTTCACCCGCTGCCTGCTCTCCCGCCTCCAGCAGCACCTGGACTTGAGCCTTGCTCGGGCGGGCCACTGACCCAACATCTGTAACCACATTGGGGTCGTCCGTGTGTTTGTCTAAATGCTGAATCCCAAGACGGAGATCAGCACACAGCAGTTGTGTTGGCCTTGTAAGAAGTGGTCTTCGTAAACCCAAGTGAAGTCGTTTCCCAGAGCGAGCACCATCGAATGTCCAATGATAGCGACATCTCCCCCTATTTGGCAACAGGGCTGAAATCTCAGTTGCTCCTGGAATGATCTTTTATGAATGCAATCCCAATCACTGTTTTTTTTTTTTTTTAAAGATTTTATTTATTTATTTAAGAGAAAGAGAGAGCAAGAGTGGGGAGAAGAGGGAGAAGCAGGCTCCCCGCTCAGCAGGGAGCCCAATGCGGGACTCGATCCCAGGACCCTGAGATCATGACCTGAGCCGAAGGCAGATGCTTAACCCACTGAGCCACCCAGGTGCCCCAATCCCAATCAATGTTAAGGTCACACACGCAGTCACCAGCCTGAGCTGTCCAGACCACATGTCACTGTCCCAGTTCAAACCTGATAGAACCATGTGAACAATCTATATCTTGACTGCAGCATGCCCTCTTCTTAAGCATAAAATTCAGTTTTCTTTTTTTTTTAAAGATTTTATTTATTTATTTGAGAGAGAGAGAATGAAAGACAGAGAGCATGAGAGGGAGGAGGGTCAGAGGGAGAAGCAGACTCCCCGCCGAGCAGGGAGCCCGACGCAGGACTCGATCCCGGGACTCCAGGATCGTGACCTGAGCCGAAGGCAGTCGCTCAACCAACTGAGCCACCCAGTCCCCCCAAAATTCAGTTTTCTTGTTATACTGAATCCTTGGCCAGATTCTGCTCAAGGAAAAGAAAACCCAGTGTTAAAAAGCTTCCATCAACACTGGGCGCCACGATTTTCTGTCTGTAATTGGATGTGCCACCACCAAGAGCAGAGCATATTTACCTCCATTTCTCTAACACGTTTGCCAAATATTATATGACCATCATAGGCTTTCAGCTGATGAACACCCTGGATCACTAGTTCAACCAGCCCTGGTTGGTAGTTACTGTCTATCATAAACAATAGGGCACACCATCTGCTGTGCTCTTCGTATTAAAGGATTTGCCTTTAAACCATCAATAGCTCCATACAGCTCCAGTATCCAACCCAGAATCAAAGCAAGAGCTCATTCTACAACAGTTTTTAAGAGTGGAGTTCTGTTTTCCTTTGCGTTTCCTGGCTGTGACCTATTTGATGTGTGTACATGTGCAGGCATGAGCCTGACGCACAAGGACGAGCCTTTTGAAGGTCCTACGAATGCACCCGTGAACTGGAATGAGCTGTGTGCTGGTCCGAATGTGCACGATCTAACCCCTTTCCAGTGAGCCACAAGCCATGAACAAATATGTAGCAGGCCCATGCAATTCTTATTTGGGGGACATTTTAAAATAATCCCTGACAGAACTAAGGAGCCACTGATGCAAAAAGTCAGAGGAAATGAGGGAGAGGACAGAGAGACAAAGAAGGGAGGGGGGACAGGTACACAGGGCGACAAATGGCATCCAGACTTGCCTTCAGCTGTCCGAATCACCTACCCATCTTGAAAACAAGGCTTTTATGGTCAGTAACTGGGATGTCTCTGCCTTTCAGAACTCCACAAATACGCATTGTAACCCCATTCCCAAACCTTCTGACCCCACTCCCACGTGGATGTCAGGACGAATCAGCGCAGCCCCTGGTGTCCGCCTGTGCGCTCTCGGACCAAGATTCACGTCGGCTCATCAGAGAGCTTCGTCCCTCTGTGTTGATGAATGTCACTTTGACATAAAGGGGGTGAGTGTATAATGCTTGGCAGCCATTCCCATAATCCATAAATGTGCTGTTTCATGTACTGTCTGGTGCATTTTGACAAGAGTGATCTGGGAGAGGGTTATGTGTCCGATGTTCCTGATCTTTTTGGAGAACCTGGGGGCCTGGGGAAGGCCACTCTCAAGTCTGCCTCAGTGGGAGCAAACGGTGATGCTTTCGGGTAACAATGCAAATGTCAGAACAAATTTTAATGCAACCTTAAAGGGAGCATAAGGACAGAGATGAGGGGAAGCTGAGGGCAGTTCAGCTTGGCACTGCTGCCGGGATCACCATCCTTCTCCCCGAATCCCTTGAGGTAGATACAAAATATGACCACATTCTGGGTGTCTGTGTGGCTTGGATAAGCTAGCATCAGATTCATGAAAGGAAGTGTGTAGAACACAGAGTCACTGGTTATAAAAGGAGCAGAGAGAGATAAAAGTGAAGGGAAATCTAATGAAAAAAGGTTGGGGTTCATCATGGAAAGAGCCAGAACAGGGCTTCTGACCTAGACAAACCTCTATGCCAGTGGTTCCCAAACTTTGACATGTGCCAGAATCTTGTGGAATGAGAGCTGCCAGATAAAAACGCCAGTCAAATGTGAATGTCAGAGAAACAGTGAATCATTTTTGGTATAAGTATGTCCCATGCAAAAAATGGGGGCATACTTATACTAAAATATGATTCACTCTTTCTCTAAAATTCAAGTTAAACTATGTGTCCTGTATTGTATTCACTCTATCTGGCAACCTTACCTAGAGAGCCTGTTCAAACACTGGTTTCTGGGTTTGGTGGATCTGGGTGGGGTCCAAGAATCTGCATTTCCAACCCACTCCCTGGTGATGCTGATGCTGCTGGTCTGGGGATACGCTTTGGGGTCCAGAATCGCTGCCCCCAAAGCCCTCCTGGTGTGATGACCGTTCTGCATCTCTCTGGAGGCCTGCTCACAGGAGGCATGCTCTGGGGACATCAGCTGTGCGTCCTCTGCCACTTCATGTCCTGCCTCCCTGGGGGGCGCACAGGCCTCCACTGTCAGGCAGAAGCATCGTGTGCTCCCGTGAACTAAGGAGCGGTGCTTGTTTTCTCATGTGGGCCCTGGGCCATCCATGCCTGCTCTGTCTGAAACGCCCAGTCAGGAAGCATGAGGCAGGCAGGGGGCTCGATGGAGTGGTAGCCAGTTAGACACAGTTCTGCGTGCGCCATGTGCGAGAGCACTCTCCAGATGCCTTCTGCTTTTCAACGAAAGGCGTTAGTGCTCCGTCAACATGGGCGACCGAGTTCTTGCTAAGCATGTTACATTTATCAACATCTTGTTCGTTGGAAGTAGAACGTCTCCCACCAGACTCCCATGACCCTCATTAGCCAAGGCACCCCACACGAGTGCTTAGTAACTGGTGGAATCTGTCCCCTTCGGAGGCAGACACTCCTGGTACAGTTGCTAAGCCACGGACTCATTCCTGACAAAGGCTTCTCCAGGTTACTTGGGTCCGGAAGCCGTGTGTTTTCGACTGCCGTGGCTGCCGTAACACTCTGCCCTCTGGCCCCCCAAATTCATATGGTAGTGTTCTAACACCCAGGGCCTCAGAATGGGACTGTACATGTGCAGAGGACCTTTACATTTGAAAGTGAAATGAGGTTATTAGGGTGGCCTCTGATCCAACATGACTTGTGTCCTTATAAACAAAGATGAGGACGCAGACACGCCCAGAGGGATGACCACGAGAGGACACAGGGGGAAGACGGTGTCTACCGGCCAGGAGAGAGGCCTCAGAAAGAACCAACCGTGCTGACACGCTGATCTCGGACTTGCAGCCTTAGTGTTTGCTGTGACCGCCGAGCTGACTGACATACCATATGAGCACAGGTATTCCTCTCTGAGAAAGAAGAACGGACAATGCATACACCCCAGATGTGACGATTAAAATGTAGGATTCCATTTAAAATTCACTTTGAATTAGCCTGTGATTAAGGATCTCACGTTGTTCCTCCCAGCAGATTTTACCGTCTTATCCTTCGATCCCTCTGTGCCCCCCCGAACAAACAGAGACCGCAAACATGCACACGTCGGAGCTGAGGGCCGGGCCCTGGGGTACTTAGTGTGCGCAGGCTAACTTAGCTCCTGCTTCTTCAGGCTCTAAATGTGCCAAGAATCGTCTTTAAAGATGATCTCCTTCTTTATTATTTTTCTTCTTCTTTGCAACATGCAAATCTTGGCCTTGATAAAAGGCAATATTCTTTGCTAATTTGAACTACAGTGAAACATATAGAAAAAGAAAAAAGATTTCTGACAGACACACTCCGTTAATCAAGTGTTCAGAAATCTGCTTGTGCTAAAATAACTTGACATTTCTTGCATGTCCTTTATTCCCTCTAATACAGTTTGGGTTTTTTCCCTTCACAACAGTGCATTCTTGTTAATTGCTTTCTCACATCCCTTGGAAAACTGCTAGAAATCATAGACCTAATTCACAGTGTAATTATATAGCTTGCCCTGAACATTTCAGATCCTTGGACACAAAGCCACAGGGTTTGCATGTAACCAGGTTGAGCACAAACTTTCTGATCTTGCAATCCCCGTATACTTAATATTTTACTTAATACACTGAGAAACACATCTATTAATAAAGTGAGATTATTTTTTTCTATAAAAAAATTTTATTCATGACTTCTGCTTTCATTCATCACACTGACTTGTACCACTCAAAATTATAATTTCATGACATTACTTTTCTCTTACATACACATAATTAGTTGCATATTTAATTAGCTTCCCTTCGCCCCAAACACTAATCACTTTCTCTGATTAGCCATCTGAGTCGCACAAACTTGCTGTCAGTGGCAAGCACAGTTTAAACAGGAATAGTTCATATTGCATCGTGAGTTAGGTTGAAGGGTAGCAGATGGTCAGGAAATTAATTTCACTAGTAAGCGGATCCTATTGACTCTGACAAACAAAATGTAAGGACAAAAAAAGTCAAAGCAGAAGGAAGACCCGTTGTCCTTCTCAGCTCTATTTTGAGTCTGCTGATTGCACTGGTGCGAAAAGTCCCGTATGAAAAAGGACTTACCGTTCCTTCCTGCTTTATTTGTTACCAGTCTGTGTCATTTAATATTGTATTACTTTTTTTTTTTAAAGATTTCATTTATTTGACAGAGAGAGACACAGTGAGAGGGAACACAAGCAGGGGGAGAGGGAGAGGGAGAAGCAGGCTTC
>NC_058415.1:2008001-2062434 GCF_002201575.2 Neomonachus schauinslandi | reverse complement strand
GGGAACACAAGCAGGGGGAGAGGGAGAGGGAGAAGCAGGCTTCCCGCTGATCAGAGAGCCCGATGCGGGGCTCGATCCCAGGACCCCGGGATCATGACCTGAGCTGAGGGCAGACTTTTAACCGACTGAGCCACCCAGGCGCCCGCCCTAGACTTTTTTTTTTTTTTTAAGATTTTATTTATTTATTTCACAGAGATAGCAAGAGCAGGAGCACAAGCAGGGGGAGTGGGAGAGGGAGAAGCAGGCTTCCCGCTGAGCAGGGAGCCCGATGCGGGGCTCGATCCCAGGACCCCGGGATCATGACCTGAGCCGAAGGCAGACGCTTAACGACTGAGCCACCCAGGTGTCCCTAAAATTTTGTTACTTTTGAGGTCTGAAATGCCACAGCTAAGCTGGGTCACAACAATTTAGGGTAAAAGTCCTCCCAAGGGGTGAGGAGATCCACAGGCTGTGGGGAGGGTCCCTAGTGCCCAGGTACCTATCACTCCCCCTCCCCCCAGAGCACCAGCAGGCCGTGATACCCTGTCCCGGGGCGCTCCCACTGTGCCACCTGGTGGGCCATGTCTGGACTAGGTGGGTGAGCACCCCCGGGAGGCTGGGGGTACTTGTCAGAAATGCAAAACCTCAGGCCCCACGCGACCCCCTGGGTCAGACACTCTGGGGGTGGAACCCAGTGATCTGTTTTAACACAGCCCTCTGGGTGATTCTGATGACTCTTGATGTGCTAAACATGGGCCAAAAATTGAACTTTAGGCACAGTGAATACATATAAAGATAGTCACAACATCCACACTATCCATAAGGGAAACTATGCTAGTCTTTTTAAGGGAAAAAAACCTTCTGAACACAGGTCTGAAAGCAAATCTTTGGAGTGTGGGTCCTACACTGAGAAATATAATGGGTGCCACACTGGTGTGGGCTGACATGAGGTCACAAGGGGACCCTAATCCAGCGTGACTGGTGTCCTAATAAGAAGAGATGAGGACACAGATGCGCACAGAGGGACTCGGGGAGGAGGCGGCCATCTGTAAGCCCAGGAGAGAGGCCTCAGGAGAAAACAGCCCTGCCCACACCCGGGTCTCAGGCTTCCAGACTTGGTCCTTTGTGTCTGTGGTCCTTTGCCACGCAGCCCGAGCAGCCTAATACATGCACTCGCAAACAGTCCTCAACAAATGAAATAGTGGCTTTAAATGAGAGTTCATTATTCTCTTTAAATGAGAGTATAGTGAGGCCAAAGTATCTGTGCATAAACTGATGCACGCAGTTTGTTGGCAGGGGCAGAGGGCAGCAGCTTCAAACAAGTGGTTTCTGCAAGTCTGTCTGTCCATTTGCGCCTCTCAATTCCAAAGGTGTGTACAAGCGAAGTCAGAGTTTGGGCAAGAGAGAAGGACCCGCTTCTTCAGGTCACAGAGCAAGGTGCCACAGGTCATAGCAAGCCTGGAGTGGCTCGCAATACGCTCTCCAGAATGGCTGATTGTGGGGTGTCCTTGTGGGGCAGTGAGGCTTCCACTGACGTGGACACACGACTCCAGGTGGAACAGCCGATGGAGACAGTCCCAGCATTTAGGTTTAATTGCATAGTAAACAGATAAAGGATATGAGATTGTAAATGTGACCATGAACTATCAACACAGAACAGCACCAGCTGTTCTCCCAGCCTCCTGGGAGAGTCGGGTGTTTGCAGGTCTCTGAGGGCTGGCCCATCGCAGGTGCACGGCCAGCGCCCCATCCCCACGCCACAGGATCGGCTTCTTCTCCCCCAGCTGCCAGGTGTGCTGTCTGCCGATGGCTCAGAGTGGAGCAGAGCCCTCCGCAGGAACTGCCCTCTGCCAACTTCTTTTTTTTTTTTTAAAGAATTTTTATTTATTTATTCATAAGAGACAGAGAGAGAGAGAGGCAGAAGGAGAAGCAGGCTCCCCGCTGAGCAGGGAGCCCGATGCGGGACTCGATCCCAGGACCCTGGGATCATGACCTGAGCCGAAGGCAGACGCTTAACCATCTGAGCCACCCAGGCGCCCCATGCCCTCTGCCAACTTCTCTCCCTTCCCTGGAGGCAGCCTGACTCTGATGACTGTCAGATGCGGGGTGCAAAGGGGCGGTTCTGGGGCACCACGCCAGCTTCAGACCTCTCCGAGGGACCAGATGAAGCCTCTATAGCAACTGCCTTCTCCTCCAGCCGGTCCTGCTTCCCTCCCACGTGTGGCTCCTGTGAGAACTCCCTGAGAAGCCCCTGTAGGCAATTCTCACTCAGAATCCGTTTCCAGAAGGAGATGGTCTAGACAGCTAGCTGTGAAGAGGGAGACACCAGGTTGGGAAACATTGGATGTCCTTGAAGGATGCTGCATGAAAAGTGCCCAGTGGCGCTGGTCACCTCCAGGATTTGGGGACGGTGGCCATGCATTAAGAGATCCCGGAGTGTGTGACCTCCTGCCCCACAGCTCTGTTTTCATAGTATCTTACAGAGCATTTGCATTCTGCTTGGGAAATGGAGAAAAAGAAGCACAATTACTTTCTTCAACTGACATGTATGTGTTTCTGTCATGAGCTAACAGGTGCCAGACTGAGTGTAGGAAAGCAAGAGAATCTTAATAATTTTCTTTCTCTTCAAATGTGAATTAATTCAAATTAGATCTTCAAGTGAAAGCCTCTCCATCAGATGATTTCCTATTCCCCATTTATGTGTCTTTTCCCATATAAAGGGACCTAGCAATAACTGGTGTTAGGTCCTTCAAGGGGAAGGAAGACAATTCACAGGAAGATGAAAGGAGTAAGTGTTTGATACTGTTTGGCTTAGACACCATGAGACACGGAGGAACTTTAACAAGCAGACCTCGCGGGGTGCCTCCCTGTCCAGCACAGCCAGTTCATGCTCCACTGGGGTTACCGGTGGCCACAGCTGCCTCCCAGAGCAGGTTCTCTACCTACATTCTTTACGCAGAGGGGAGGCCAAATTTCTTCCCAGGCCTCCTGTTTCTTAAAACTAAGCAGCCCAGAACACCCACATGCTGGAGAGGCACATTTTGGGGTGGCAGTTTTGCTCCCCTGCAGCTGCACCACGTGACTGACGGCAGGCCCTTACCTGTCCCCAGGCGGCTGTCCCCCCAGCCCACACGTGCTGCATCTCTCCACGTTCCTCCCATATCGCTACTGAAACTTGCTTTGAAGGTCCGAGACACAGAAGACTCTTTCCAGGAAAATGACCAGCAGAAGAGGAAGAATACTTAGACATGGGCAGTGTGCGTTCATCTGCACCCGAAGCACAGAAGCCCACACACACCAGCCCCTACCCAAGCTTCCAGTCAGATGTTCACTGCCTCAGTCTTAAGCTTGAATGAATGATTGAGGATCACCAAGTATTTGAAAGAAGGCTGTAACATTAAAGACAGAGACCAACACAAATAGGGGGAAAAAGTGCAAAGAGCGGGGACATCGTGGGAAAGCTGTGTGGTCAGATGTCGTCTGCTTCAATTCTGGGAAATCTGTACTTTGGGGTCACCAGATGGCGTGCAGGGCCAGTCAGGGTTTGGTGCTTTCTTTGCATGTCTTACGTGAATCCGAGAGCGTATTCCCTGGAGTTCGGCGGCACTTTCCAGCAAGGTTGAAGAGAGTCCTTCTGGAGGCACATTTTCCAACAGACGAAATCTCCAGGTTGCAAGGGGTGATGCAGGTCATTGTCCCCCTGGGAGCGCACTGTGGAAAGATCGCTCTGCCAAACCATGGTTATTTTTAATAGAAGCAGCTAGGCCTGAGACCACCGAACTGGATCTCCCTTTTTCAGCTGTGGGTCAGAGGAGGCAGGGGCCACATGGGCCAGATGTCCTGGGACTCTCTGGGGGGTGGGTGTGAGAGTCCAGGAGTTCCAAAGAGAGTGGATCTGAGATTTAGAAGGATCCACAGCAGTGCTTTCGGCCAAGGTGTGTGGACGGTCTCCACAGATGTTGCCAATTGAGATTTCGTGATGCCGTCAGTGAGCGTGACTAACTCTGAGGACTGAGGATGGTGTGCACCGTGCAAGTGTTGTTAACACCCGCCCAACAGTGCAGATTTGTCGAAGCACCTGACCGGTGAAACGGGTTCCCCGATCGCTGTGAAGTTGGAGAGGGGTCCCCAGGTAGGGATTCTCTTTCTCACAGAATTTTAGCCACAGGAGAAGCAGTGGCCTGTCTACAAGGGAAAGCTTCGGTCCAATGACAAACATACAGACCGCGACTAAAATGTGTTTCTATCCCCGAGATAGGGAAGCTGCAGGAGATCCATTTGCCAAACTGGAGTGGCCCTGCAGGCAGTCCAGAGTCTGGGAGCCGTGCAGTTTTCCCCGACTATGCTTTGAACAGGTGGGACAAGCAAGGTAAGCACTTTCTGTGGCCCTGTTACCTTTCCCCCACCAATATTGGTTCGTGAATGCTGTCACTCTGTCAGGAGACCAATGGTTTAAAGCAAGTACAGTGGTAAGTACTGGGAATTCTGGAACTTCTGTGGGCAGATTGTTATTTGGTCCAAACCAGAGTTCTCTCTTTTTATCAAACCAACAATTATTAGATTTCCAATACTGTTTTTCCTTTTCAGGGGCCAATTTTTGGGGTCTCTGGTCAATTTTTCCAAATATCCTTTGGGAGAACATCCCTTTGGACCTGACAGAGGTCTGGCTATTGGCCTCCTTGAGAGCAGCATTTGGGGCAGAAATGTCAGTGAGGTGATTTCCTTTGGCCTCCAGGGAATCGCATCTGGAATACCCAGGAAACTTGGTAATGGCCTGAGCAGCCACAACAGTGTGACATGTAATACATTTTGAACACAGGAGCCATTTTTCATTTAATCTTCATCGGAGGTAAACCTCGCTGTTTCTGTAATATTCCAAAGTCATGAGCTACTGGAAGATGTACCAGCCATCTGTATAAATGTCTGCAGTTTTCCCTTTGGCCAAAATACAAGGATGGTTAGAGGGGAGCCCGTGACTGTTTCTGCAGGGGCCTTAACTAAGAGGGCAGGGGCAGGAATGGCTGTGAGGCAAGGGGGATATACCTGAGCCATATTCAGGGTCTGGTTGTTGGCTGTAATGCCCTACTGGCTGATGATGGTCCCCGGTGGGGTGAGCGCTCCAAGGGCATTCCCTTCCCTCTCACAGACAAAGAGGAGAAAGGGAAGTTGATAGTTAAGATGTCCAAAGGCAGGGGCCTCATTAGGCTTTTCCTTAAAGTCCCAAAAGCTCTGTCATCCTGATCTTTCCAAATAATAGGGTCAGGTTTGTTGATTTTCAGTAAAGCATATAGAGGTTGAGCCGTAAGAGAGAGTTTGGGACCCAATTTCAACAGTAGTCAGCTAGTCCAAGAAAACCTTGTCATTGGTGCTTAGTTTTAGGTTTAGGGATGTTCGGGATGCCCTGAAGTCTCCCTGGATCCAAATCTAGTCCTGGTTCCGAGATCAGGGGCCCTAAGTATGGAACCTGAGTTTGAACAACCTGCAATTTTTCTTTGGAGATTTTATGTCCCTTTAAGGGCAAAAGCTTTAACAGATGAACATTACCTTCCTGTGAAGAGGTCTGAGAAGAGGAGCAGAAGAGCAGATGATCCACATATTGGAACAAAGTAGAGCCTGCAGAAAAGCTTCTGTCGTCTGAATCCTCTTTTAAGGTTTGTGAAAAGTAAGGACTCTCTGTGTATGTAACTTCCGAATTCATGGGGAGGGAGGATGGAATTTTGAGGAAAAGTTGGACAATAGAAAGGAAGGCAGAAAAAGGGAAGGAGGGGGAACGTTAGAGTCAGACGGAAGCACAAAATGCAACAGCAGAAACAAATCTAAATATGTCACTGGGTGGCCTGAAGACACAAAGTGGAGTTGTATGTTGTTTAGAGAAATGCCTGCAGCACACAGAAGAAAAAGTGAAGGGATGGGCAAGCACACCCAACAAAGCTGGCCCCACCATTCTTAATCAGCCACGATAGCGATTCTAAGGCCAAAAATATTGGGAACAGGTAAAAGTCCAAATTACCAGGAAAATAAAACAATTTTAGAAGGTATGTGCACAATAGTACATAAAATCTCAAAAAATATAAAGCAGAAACTCATAGAAATCCAAGGAGAAACTTAAAAAATCTATGATCATAGTAAGATGTTTCTCAGTGATTTACCAATTAAATAACAGAAACTGGTAAATATCTCTGTATACACATATATAGAACATTGCATCCTTAAGTTAGAAAATGCACATTATTTCCCAGACACTGGCCATATCCTGGACCATACAGCTAGTTTCAACAAATTTCAAAGAACTGGTATCCATCTAGACTACACTCTCTGACCATAACTCAATTAAAAGAGAAAACAGTAATAAAAGAAGATAGCATTAAGAAAACAATGCCCACAGGCTTAGAAACTAATCAGTCAACAATTCTAAGTAACTCATGGATTAAAGAAGAAATCATGATAGAAGTTGGGAAATACTAATGCTGAATCCCATTGTATGCTAGAGCCACAAACTAAAAACTAAAAGCACCACATGGGTGTAAATATCCAACAAAAGAATGTATTCTCCCAAAAAAAAAAAAAAAAAAAAAAACAGAAAGCAAAATATAATAAAAATAATAGCAGAAATGGATTAGAAAGGAAACAAAATGTACCTAAAGGGGCCCCCCAAAAGTCTAAAATTGGTTCTTTAAGGGAGAACCAAGGGATAAATACAACCAAGCAGCCAACCTCCGGCACGACTGTTCACCAAGGAGAGGTAAGGTACTGTACTCTTGCCATATAGGGGTCGAGAAGGAGGCAAAAAGAAAGTTACAACAGATTCTTCAGTCATCATGCGATAGTTAACAGAGTGCTCACCGTGCAGCAGGTACTGCTCCAGATGCTTTGTGAAGGATGTGGCACAACACCTTACCGTTATCCTCAGATTTCAAGTGAGGAAACTAAGCACAGGTCAGTGACTCACCACAAGTCAAACACCGTCTCAGTGTTACAGTCGATTGAACACTGGACCCATCAGTCTGTCCACACACGCTCAGCCACCACAGGGTCAAAATCATTGTAAGAAAAGCACGTGAGATCAGAGATACTGTGCTTGCCATCTTTCAGAAATAAAATGTGTCCTTAATAGGAAACCAGAAGACAGAAATCAACTATGGAAGCTGGAAAAATCGAAGAGTAGTAACTGATCGGGGTGTGTGGATGGCTCAGTTGGTTGAGCATTGACTCTTGGTTTCAGTTCAGGTCATCTCATGGCTTGTGAGATCAAGCCTGAAGTCCTACGCAGAGGAAGAGGGACTGCCGGGCAGTGCTCACTGCTGTGAGGCCGCAGATAAGGGAGACCCCCAGAAGTGAAATGCGTTTGGGGGACTGTGACACGTTTGCAGGGCCTGAACGGGGAACGCTCCCTTGGTCTTGATGTTCAGCCCGCTGAACCCAAAGAGAGCATTTCTTAGCAAACGTCTGCCCCTCTCTGCCCCGGGCACTCGGAGCTCGGATGGACAGGTTCTACTCCTGGGTCTCCACTCCTGCTTGACCACCCCCAACATGGGCCAGACCTGGACCAGGACCAGGAGCATTTCAGAAGTTTCAATGATTCATCTGAACGGTGCTGGTGTGCCTTCAAAGGCATTTATAATTAGCTGGAGAGATTTAATAAAAAGGACAAGGAAGGAGGTTGACTCTGGCTAATTATCTGCTTCTTTCCTGTAAGGTAGAGGATTTAATTAGCTGAATGGTTCTCACCCAGATGCTGGAAACAAGACTATGTGTCTGTCATTAAATATTCATTTAGGACATTGTTTGAAATGAGTGCATAATAGTTCATGTTCTAGAAGATCCCTATAGCCATTCTACATTCCTTAAATTTGGCAAATTTCTCCCAGTTTTTACTATTATAAACGAAACTCTTATGCATATCCTTAAATATTGCACTGTGTGATGAATATTTTCATTTTCAATCCAACATAATAGGTAAAAAAATGGCACGGCACTGTTTTAAGTTGCCTTGCTTTTTAAATTTTAGAATGATGACTTTTAAAATGTTTATTGCCCATTTCATTGTACTTTCATTTTGGGAGGTGTTATTCTTTTTTTTTTTAAAAGATTTTATTTGCCAGACGCGCATGAACGGGGGAGGGGCAGAAGGAGGGGGAGAAACAGACTCTACGCTGAGCAGGAGCCTGATGCCGGGCTCGATCCCAGGACCCTGAGATCATGACCCCAGTTGAAGGCAGACGTTTAACTGACTGAGCCACCCAGGCGTCCCTGAGAGGTGCTATTCATCATTATCTTAATTTATTAGTTTCTCTGCTATTATAAAAGCTCATTTTGCCCCATTTGTCATTTGCCTGGTGAGTTTTGTCGGCAGTAACTCACTCTCCCCAACTAATAGCAGAGCCACCTCTTTTCTCTTATGTGTTTAGGTTTATGCTTGGACCATTGTCTTAGCCCAAATGAGCACTCCAGTGCTGCCCTGTAATTAAGGAAACTAGGTTATAAGAGAAGAAATACTGTCCAGACCCTACACCTAGAAAGAGTTGGGGGCGGACCTGAACCCCGATCCCACCTCGGGCTCTTCCCCCTGCTCCTCAGACTTTCTCTGGTCAGCTGCCTGGTGGATGGGCACATGCAGCTGGGGACAGGGAGGCTGGCCACTGACCTGAGAGGACCTGGGGCCTCGGTGAGCTTGGCTCCCCGTTGTATATCCCAGAGCATTTCCTACCAAATACCAGTCCTCTAAATCCTGGAAGACAAATTTCTTGCTAATAGAAGACAGAGAGACAGCTCCTTTGGATTCTTTTGCAGCGACAGGAAGCTTGGAGATGCCAGGGTCTCACTTCAGAGAAAGAACATCGCTCACAGAGTGTCTCAGCGCAGGCGGATCCTGGGCCCGGGATTACCCTGGGTGCTTAATAAATGGTTGGCAGGTGTCTTCTCTCTCTCACTCACTCTCTGGTCCCTACCTTGACCTGGCACATAGTAAGGGCCACTGATAGTTATTGATCCTTTCCAATGTGGACTCACACCTTGTAAGGTGTTTAGAGACACAAAGAAGGGGAATCAGAGAGAACCCCACCCTCAGGTCGGCAGTCAGCCAAGCCCTCACCCTGTTGCATCTTAACAGGACAGCCGCCAGGTCCCCTGCCACGCAGCTCTGCTCCTGTCACTTCTGGCCCTGGCCCTGGGAAATCCACAACAGCCTTCATAAACAGATACACGGGGCAAGTCCCTGACAAGGACCGCTTCGCACCTGGCAGCCAGGGGCCCTGCTTGCACACCCCTTCAGCTGGCACTGTCACCTGGGACAGGAGAATGTGGGGTGGGGAGCCCTGGGACTGTAGGCTAGCAAGATGTGTACTGATCCGCACACCTGAGTGGACTTCGATCGAGACGGACGGTGCCAACAGAGGGGGACAAGCAGGTGGACCTGGTGACCAAGAGACTGCTGCACCATCATTCACGAAAGTCCTGGCAGTTTGTGAATGTGTCCACCTTCCTCTCATTTCCCAGAATGGCAAGGCAGCTGGGAAGTAAAGTGTGTGACCATCAGCGGGCGCTCGGCTCCTGGCATTCCCGAGGACCGCAGGGCAATGGGTCTCCAGTGTCCATCTCTGACTTGCACCTGGCCCCTGCCTGGAAGGTGGGTAAAGCTAATGTTTACTTCTCTGTGACCTCAAAGGAGTGATTCCCTGTGACTGAGAGGGGTCTTTGTGATTTCCCCAACCTTGAGAGACCACCGCCAATGGTGATGATGTGCTCTGGCTCACTCCCCACCCCCCCTTCCTCTCCCCTGCTTCTCGGTACAGGTGGGTGTTGGGAGGGCCTCAGCTCCGCTCTGGACTGGAGAGAAGGGGTGCGTGTAATCCCTCCCAGCTCCTCCCTCCACTCACACCCATCCCTTTCGTGTCACACCGTCTGCAGCCTCCAGAAAGAAGCCACACTTGGCTGGACATGGGGAGAGGCGGGGAGAACAGGTGAGGGACCCCACCCATGAAGGCCAGGCGGAAGGAAGCAGCACCGAGCACACAGAGAAGAGCGACGATCTGTTCCAGGTGTGTAGAAATAGCCAGAGTCTGAGTCCTCATGCTTTATTGTCAGATGCACGTCTACAAGGCAGCCCCCACCCTGACCCCAAGCCCCTTCTAAGAGTTTATAGGACATTGTAAGTGCTCCACGTTTACCAATTAATAGAAGGCAGGGCAGATGGGTTTTTAAAAAATCCCTTTTTCTCCCATGTAAGGAAATCCCCTTGGGTCCCCCGCCTGCCTATTCCTCTGCACTTGATGACAGACCCCGCCCCCTGAGAGCCAGTCTGGGGCACCTCTCCGTGGCAAAGGACACAAACCTTTGCACTCCTTTTTAATTTTGCGTAGTTTTAAGTGTACAGAGGAACCATAGCTGATTTACTCTCTCTCCTATCCACTCGAGCTTACTTAAGTCATTTCAACGTTTTGCTCTGGGAGAATCTTCATGGGCTGCCCCACAGGTGTGGGGGCGAGGGCTGGGGTGCTCCGGGACTCCGGGGCCCCCCGCCAGCATCCTGTCTCCGAGGGAGGTGGGGAAACTGCTCCCAATACCCGCAAGTTCCTCTGCTGGTGAGGGCTGCGGCCAGTGCTCCTGGGGTGGGGGGGACGGTGGTGGCTGCTCCCAGGCCCCCAGGCACTGGGATAGCGGCTGCCGGGGTGCTGTCTCTGGCTGCCAGCCCCACCACAGCTGTTCAGAGGGAGGAGGCTGCTCCCACCCCGGCAGGGCGCAGTCCCCGTAGGACAGGAGCTGTCGTAGGTCCCCCTGCTCAGCTCCACTGCGGCCAGCTTCCTGCTGGAAGAGGGGCTGTAGAGGAGGTGGAAGTGGACGCGGAGCTTCGGAGCTGAAGGTCAAGGGGGAGTAATAGAAATCTCCGGAAGGTTTGCCCAGTGCGCTGACTGGAGTCTCCAGGTCAGGCAAGGCCACATTCGCGTTCAGGACATCAGCATGCCCGGAGGGAAGGGCTGGAGCAGAAGCATCCCCTGACTCCCCAGAGAAGTGGCCAGCATGGCTCGGGGCCCCCACGAAGTTTCGCTGACATGGGCAGTCTGGGGCGCAGCTGCCATGCTGAACGGGCTCTGGAACCTGGGCGTCTGCCTCCATGCCTGGCCTCCTCTGGGTGCGCTTTGGGATTCGGGCTCTCCGGTTCTGAAACCAGACCTAGAGGGGCAAGGATGGCACGAGAAGGGGAGAGAGAAAGAGAAGAGACACTTTCGAATGAAGCCCAGTCCGATAGTTACCACCAAGTAGCTGAGGTTAAGCCGTTATCAAATGAAAACTTCTCGAGTTTAGAATAAAAGCAAAATCCTTGGCTCGGCTGATCCAAACCATTCACGGCCTGGCCCAGGCTGCCTTCCCAGCAAATGTCCCCGAAGCGCCCACCTTGTACCCACGTGTTTGTGGGTGTGTGTGCACACACCGTCATACACTTGCGGTGAAACACTGCGCTCTCCCGTTACGTTAGAGTAGGCAGTTACTCGGCTTTAACACGATGGCTGGAGGTCAGCAAAGGGGGAGTCACGGCCCTTCAGCCGGTGAGAATTAGGGACCTATCCTGGCAGGCACAGGAAGCCGGATCAAACCAGACCGGCCCCAGACAAAGGCCGGAGACCCCGTCCCAGTAAGGGAGAAAAGATGCGAAAACCTGCTCCCCCCAAAGTCCCCTCCCCACGTAATAAAGATTCCCCTCCCTAGTGAACAACTGTCAATGAAAGACAGAGACCCAAACCGAGTGCGCGGCTCTCCTTGAGCTCGCCCGCGCTGGCTCTAATACATACACTTTCCTTTTTGCACCACTCAGCCTCTGCGTCTGGTGCGTCCTTGCATTCTTTCTTGGGACGAGCCCAGAGCCTCTGGTGACGTCCCGGAGACAGGCTGAGTGGAGGCTTCAGGGCCCGGGGGGTCTCCCCAGTCCAGCGGGCCACACTGGCACTCTGGCTCCTGCACCTTCTCTACTTGCCAACCGCAGCTGATCCTCTATTATCTGATGACCTTTCAAAGTAGGCCTCCCCCACGGGTAGGGGACATGCGGGGTGCTGGGCTGAAGGTACACACTTCCAGTCTCAAGATTCACGCGTTCTCAGGGAGAGCATGGTGACTATAGCTAATAATTCTGTCTCATATACTTGAACGTCACTGAGAGAGTTGATCCTAAATGTTCTCCGCACAAAGAGATGGTAACCAGTACCTTCAGATAGAATTTTTTAAACCCCTGAGGACCTTTGCCCTCTTTTTCACACGTACGTTCACTATTCGTTAAACAGGTATTCAAAATAATGAAATGTTTTTTAAATGTACTGGAAAACAGTGAGGGGCTGAACACGCAAACAGACAGGCCAAAGCACCTACGGCCATGGAGCCCTGACCCACAGCCTCTGCAGCTTCGATAGTCGGGACCCCGTCACCTGCTCTCAGCTCAGAGCCAGCAGCCAAATCTGCTCCCCGGACCAGTACACAAGATGCCGCCTCTGGCCAACCACCCTGGCATCCTGGTGCCCACAGCCTCCCTCGGAGCACGCCTGGACCTGCAGCCCCCCCGCTTCCCGCCTGCCTTCAAGGCTCCGTTGAACCCAGTGATGGGCCTGCACCCTGCCACATCCCTCCAGCCCCCTGGGTGGTCTCCTTTCCACCAAACAGGGAATAAGTCGGACACCTCTCTGATTAAAGCCCTTTCTGCCAAAAATCGCCCTGTCCACATGCATCTCCCCCCACCCCCCCCCCGTGTAGCTTGAGAGGGGGTTCCCGTGCCCGCAGGGGGCCCCCCCCCCCCCGCCCATGGGCTCCCAGTGGAGCTCAGCCAGGCCTCCCTTCGCTCTTCCAGAACATAACAGTGACCTCCTTACAGGCCCAGGCACCAAGCAAGGCCTGACAATCCCACAGAACAATGGGACACAAAGAGGCAAACAACTCCCAGCATTTTCTCTGCTTAGGAAAAAAAAAAAATCCAGACAAACTGCAAGATAAAAGGCGGGCCATTCCCAGAACTCCAACCCTGTACCCTCCCCACACACACCCGGGCCCCGGGCTAGGCCCAGGTGCTGGTCCTGCCTGTGAGAGCCAAGCTAGCCTTCCTCCCCGAGCCTCTGCAAATGGTCATCAGACCTTCAGCCCACACACTCGGCCCCAAGGACTCACACTGGCAGCTGGGGAAGGCAGCCTGAACCAACGTCAGGGTTTTCTTCCTGGCTCCAGGAGCTCCTTGGGCTCTAACCCAGAACCCACCCACCCCACCGCAAGTACTGAACTTCTGTGGCCAATTCTCCTATCTGTGAAAGGTCATCAGGTCGCACCTGGCACGTGGGGTTGTTTGGGCTTCGAGGAGACCATGACTGGCAAGCCCTTGGGAATGTGCTTGAGTCCTGAAGGGCTGCCTGCCCGTCTGTGAGTGAGGTTCCAGGCCGGCTGATAAAAGGCCTCTACATCAAACCATTTAGAGGCCTCTAAATCAAATGTCACAGGCTTAGGCCTTTCACTAAGCTTTTCTGTGTCCTGGTTCTCTTTGTAGGGTTTGGAACAGCAGGGGGTCTTCTAGGACAGATACGGGAGTTCATTTAGAAAAATTTGGTTCAGGTTACGTTTCTAAAAATAGGAAGCCTCAGGGCCCTCACCACCCGGGCTTATCAGCCCGCGTAGGGTGTTTCTGGTAACCGTCTCCCCTCTGGGCTATAGTTTGTTTAATTATCCTGCAGATTTTTTTTTTACATTAGCAAACCCTCAAGGGATGTTCATTCCCAGGCCCCAGCCTCTGATCCGGGCCACCACCCTCATCAAGCACCTCGCAAAGGGGCTAGGTAAGAAGTGGGGGGCCCCGGGAGCCCAGTGGGGTGACTCTGACTCGGCTGCCCCCGAGAACCACCTGGGGAGATTTCAGAACTCCCAGGACCAGCTTGAACCCAGACTCCGTGGACAGCAGGCTCTCCGGGGGTGACAGGCCACGAGCAGGCAGGGGGCAGGGGTTGGCATGCTGGAGTCACCTAGCGGTTTAAATGCTTCTGCACACCGGGGGCCACTCCCAGACATACTGATACAGTTTGGGATGAGACCCTGATGGTCTCGTATTGAAAAGCACCAGTCCGGGACAGACATTTCAATCCTGGCTACACAGCAGAATCACCTGGGGGGCTTTCCAAACAACCTTTGTCAGGGCTCCACTCTCAAACCCAGGCTGCACCCACGCTCATCACAGCAGCCTTCCTGGAGGTGGGGCCCAGTGTCCCAAATGCTGAGACCCAGAGGATCGAACGATCCCGGAACCCCAGGATCCCTGACACCCTTTTGGGATCCCTGTGAAGTTAAAACCCAGATGTAATCTGCCTCTGCCACATTCACTCCCCATTCCCCAGAGACCGCCAAGCCTGCAGCACAGAGGGCAGTCCCCCGCAGAGCGCAACCGCACCCCTGCTTTTCCCACCTTCTCTCTCTCATCCTCTCTCAGAGTAGATTTTCTGGCTGTGAGAATACATTTGCTTGTCTTGATGAATAGTTTCAGTTAACGTGTAATGGGTTTGTTACGGTTATTTTTAAAAGAATTAGTGTGTATTTGAAATTTTGTCCAAATCGCAACATGGTAAATATTTGGCAGATACAACCCGGCCAGAGCTGTAACCTGTTACCAAACCACGATCTGTATTTGCCCAGCCCAGTGAACGGGGATAATTAACGCCCATCTCACAGGGTATTGAGAGGATTAACGCAAAGCGGGTGGTTAAATCCGAGTTAAAACAGGCTCTGGCCCCACCTTGCCCTCCCATGAGGGAGGGCAGCTCTATAGTCACCTGGATTCTGGGCTCAGGAATCTGGGTTCGTCTGGCCAGGTCTTCTCTGGCGATAATATCAGGGTACGAGTCCCTCTCAAAGGCCTCGATGAGCACCTTGTACTGGCTTTTGCTGAACTTGGTCCTTCTGCGTCTGCGACCTCCTTGGGGCGCTGGGACAGATACACGGGGAAAGAGGAGGCGTTAGTCTGGCCCCACCCGTGTCCAGGTCAGTGAGCAGCCTGCAGCGTCCCAAGGACAAGGCATCTGCTTCCAGGCATAGGACTCAGGCCCCTCTGAAAAATTCTCCCAGTCTCTCCTGAGATGCTGCCCCTGGCCCGGTGCCCTCGGCAGAAGCCGCTTGTGAGCCCCTTCGGCTCCCACACCAGGGGCTCCAGAGGCTCGTCCTGCCACAGCCGGCCACCCCAAACAGTTCCCCAGCAGCTGCTCTGTGAACTGTAGGGACATCTCACATTCCTGTCAGGTATCAGATGAGCATGCCCGGGTCCCCTACCTCTGCTTGCACCCACAATACACACGTAGGAAAAGATGCCCAAAACCAAAAGATAAGGAAGTTTTATGTGAGAAATCCAAGCATCCGGGAATTTCGGAACATCAGCATTTTCCCGTGTGACCCAGGGGAGCCCCCCAGCCCTCAATTTTAACCTCTCCTCTCCCCCCGCCCCCGAGTCCATCAGAGCGGGGCTCACCACTGACAAGAAGAGTCAGGCCCAAACGGAATTCACCTGGTGGAGAAAAGCGGGCACAATACAGGCCCAGGCGAAGTCCTGCTCAGAGCCCCGTGGCACCAAGCATCCCGCCAAAGCAGCCTGTCCACACTGCTGAGTCGAAAGAGCACTGTACCACCTTCATCCTTCTACCACCTGAGCTCCTCCAGGCGGCCTTCCAGAGGCTTGTTTGGGGTGTTCGTCTCCCCCTCTCCGGGTTTCGGTACAGATGTCACCGTGAACACAAACCCTCAAGCCACATGGCTGAGACCTGCCTGGACCCCACTCGCCCGCCAACCCTCCAGGGCCCCCCTGAAGGACTCACCGTCTGAAGACATGACCAAGCGGACACCGTAGGCGCCCAGGAGGGACCGCGGGGAGCTGCGACCCTCTCCCCCGCCCAGAGTCTTATAGAAAGGCAGAGGGACCCACCCAGTCAAGCCCCTTTTTAGCACTTCGCAAGACCCACCTCCCTTAATACCATCTTCTCGGGAAAGGATGCTTCCTAGAGTGGTGTGGAGCCACCCTCCCCGCTCCCCTTCGGTGTGGGCTCTTCTCCGCTGCTCCCGGGGCCCTGCAGGGCTGCCCACCCGATGAGCGCACCGACATCGCGGCTTAAGACAGGCTGCCAGGTGTCGCCTATGCCAACCACGCACGTCGCCCGTGAGTGCCATTCTGCAGGGCTCAGCCACCAACGAATTAAGTGGAAAGAGTGGACAGGAGCACCTCCTCTGCACCCAATGCACCCCTCCTGCCCGTGTGTGCTGTGCAGCAGCCGGCGTGGGCTGGGAGTCTCACTCCTTCCTCAGTTACTATGGAACCCTCCACTGCTGCTTGCTCGTCTGTGCCCTCTGAATTATAATGGGCAAATTTTGACCACACAATGAGCTTTCCATAAAGCAGCTCCACTATGCCCACCTGGCATACAGATGGTGGTGAGCCGAGGTTTATGCAAATATCTGAGCCCCCTTTTCTGGAATCTGGGTGGACTGATCAAGTCCCAGGGTTTTCAGTAGCGTGTAAAACCCCTGTGAATAGGACAGCGGGTTGAGCAGGGCCCCGAGCTGCAGGTTCCAGGAGAGGCAGCAAAGAGCAGAGGCCCAAGTGCAAACCTGCACGTCTGCGGGCTTATCTCACTTTGCCGATTAGCAGGGCAGGACATTAATTACAACCACATTTTAATGAGCATCAAATGCTCCCTTTCAAACTATGTAGAGTTTTGCTTTGTTTCGTTTCTGGCTGAATTGATTTGCAAGTGAAATGTTTTGGGACAGCCTCATGAGGTTGACTCAGAAAAAGAAGGAGAAAGAAATTTTCACCAAAGTCGGTGCTGAACGGAATGATTTAAATATCCAAAGGAGCAGCCTTGAAGAGATAGAGGGGCTGAGAAGCAGAGTGGGACCGTCCTTGGGAGCTGCCTAGAACCACTCGAAATACCACATGAACCGTCCTGACAATCTCCCCGGACAGTCCCAGGAAACCTGGTTCCTGCTCTGCAGGCCCGTCTGCTGGCTGTAAAGGGGGAAGCAGGCCACAAATCCACAAATCCAGAGTGCTTCCACTCCTAAAAGGCACCAGTTCTGGTTAGAAATGGTCCCCAAAGCTGTATGTCCTTGAAGGACATGTGCAGAGTCTCTGCCTGAGCATATTCAGCATCAGAGAGCCTGCCTGGGGCCAAAGGAGCCGCCTGATGGATACTAAAGTCCCCCCACTCCTCTCCTAGGGGACAGATACACCAGCTACAAGCTAGCTCAGTCCCCCCACCCCCAGCTCCACACTGCCCCATGCCACCCTGAAACCACCACGCACCACCCCACAATGATCCCCCAGGCCTCACAACCCCACAACAACCCTACAAGGACAATACAAGGCCCCACAGCACCCCACATGTCCCCCAACGGCCACGACCGACGCTTCCATCCTTGAAAGCTCTCCCTTCTTTTTCTTGTCCCTGAGTCCCACTGAAGAGCTCTGGGGTTTGAGGAGACCCACTGCCCTTGCAGGGACAAGTGGAGAGAGAGGGAAACAGGAGGCCCGGGAGGGCCAGTATACACGACCCAGCAGGTTTGCACGGGAGAAGGAGAAGCTCTGAGAGGGGGGGACATGGGTGCTGGGGAAGCTTGTTTGGGGGAGAAACTCAAGTGTTGTTGTAGGAAAGAATGGATCAAAACAGAGACTGAGGGCGCCGTTCCGGGGAGGGATGCGCCCAGAGCTCCAGGACCCTCGTGGACCTCTGCTTGGGGCTGAGCCCTGGCCAAGTCCTGCCCATGTGTTAGGTAGTCCTCACCTCCACTCTCATCTCTGTTCCTGCCAGAGCAGAGGTCAGGCCCAGGCCCCTCAGCAGACACAGCCCTGGATTCTAGCGGTCTTTTTTTTTTTTTTTAAAGATTTTTTTATTTATTTATTCATGAGAGACAGAGAGAGAGAGAGAGGCAGAGGGAGAAGCAGGCTCCCAAGGAGCAGGGAGCCCGATGCGGGACTCGATCCCAGGACCCTGGGATCATGACCCGAGCCGAAGGCAGACGCTTAACCATCTGAGCCACCCAGGCGCCCTGGATTCTAGCGGTCTTGACATGACCTGCTGCCTGTTTCCTCCCCTGACACAGGCCGTGAGGGCATTTCTGTCTGACGCATTGTGTGAGGCACACGTGCCGTTGGGCGCCCACACGTGGCAAGTCTGAGCCTGCCTACACACGCTGCCTTTCGAACACTCAACACAAAAAACAGATGTGAAGCAGCTCAGTGATGTTTCTAGTCATTACATGGTCGAAATGATGACATTCTTGACATATTGTAAAATCAGTGTCACCTGTTTGCTTTTGCCCCGGATGGGAGTCCCAAATGGTGGGCCCTCAGGCTGCCAGCAGACCTCACCGCTGGGCAGCCAAGCAGGGGAGCCAGCTCAGGCCCCAGGACAGTGGCTTCCTACGTTTCCCTGGCGACGCACAGAAGGACGCCAAGCCTCCTACAATTACGGGCAAATGTTTATGTCCTCCTCTTTTTCCCCAGTCACCGTGGAGACGGCTGACAGGTCTTGGCCTCTGCCCGCCCTCCACCTCTGCAGAAGAGACAGAGGACCCAGAACATCTGGAGAGTTGATTGCTGCCCAGGTGCACAGGTAGCTCCCAGAGGGAGATGCATTTTGGAGATTGTGGACTGTTCCCTTGGTGGGGTGGGGGTTGGCTCTCACCCAGTCTTTGTCCAGCCAGCCGCCTTGCCTAAGGACAGAGTATGGCCTTGGTGAGACACTTGGCTTTAGGAGCCTCAGTTTTTGCATCAGTGAAACGCAGTGACTACAACAGATCACCTCTAAAAGCATTTGAAATGCAAACAGACTGGCCCAGGCCCACTTTGCAGCACCACCCAAGTGTTTCATGGCTCCAGGCAGGACGGTTGCACTAGTCCCAACTTCGCTGTGCCTTTTCTCCAAGTTTCTTTTCCTAAGAGGTTATAACCATGAGTCAGAAAATTACCATAACTTACCCTGGGGCTGGGGCTGGGGCTGGGGCTGGGGCTGGGGCTGGGGCTGGGGGTGAAGGCCGGGGGATGGGAAATCACTTCCCCAAGGGGACTACTCCCAACAGAACCTGAACTTGAGACTCTGGGTGCGGGCCTGCGCCCTGCACCACCCTGGACACAGGGGCGCTGGTCGTGGTCCCTGTGGATCGGCAGGCTCCGCCATGTGGGGACACGCCTTGAAAACCAGGGTCTGGGTAAGGACACAGACAACACACAGGGGCACAATCCCTTCCTCCACATCTTAAGTTTGTGTCCTTAGCTCCATTAGGAAAATACACTGAACAAACAAAATCAAAACCAGCAATAATCCCATACAGTTTTAAAAATGGTATAAAATTAAAGTAAAACATCTCCTCCCCCACATCCATGGCCCCTAATGCCTCTCCCTCCAATGGCAACCCCAGGGGTAACTGCTTACATTGTTTTGCCACAGTTTCCTTGCATTTCTACACATAACATCGGATTTATTTTACAAAAACGTAAGCATGCTGAACTGTTGGGCCGCGGGTGGTTCCTCCTCATGCGTACTTCCCAGCAAGACATACCGGCCGTGTGGACGGACTTCAGTTGGCCAGACTCACGCTGTGTTGGCTCATCCTGCCTCCTCCCATGGACATGTACGTTCCTGTCCAATATTTTGGGGTCCAGTGGACGTCCTTCCAGGGACGGATGAGTGCTGACAAGACTCCGGCGGTGAGTGGTGAGGGAATGGCGTGCTGCCTCAGCCCGGCAGGAGCACCGCACCCAGGGTGGCCTGGCCTCTGAGGAAGATGCCCAAGCACAGGCTGAGCATCCCAAGGGCAGAAGGGGTCTAGTTGACCCAGCAGCCACAATCAGGAAGGAGGTGCGTGAAACTGTCAGAAAAGAAGGACTGCCTGTGTAGGAACTTCAGCTGATAGAGAATGAGAATTTCAGAGCAGAATGTGTTGCTGAGTTGTAGCCAAGCCCTAAAGCATCTTTAGAGAGTCCTGGGTAAGGCTTGGAGCCCACTGGGCTCTGTGTTGTTCCCACTTCCCGCTTGGGCAAGCGATCCACCTGCCAACTCTCAATGTTGCCTTTTTTTTTTTTTTTTTTTTTAGAGAGAGAGAAAGCATGCCCAGGTGTTTGGGGGTGTGGGGAGAGGGGGCGGGGCAGAGGGGGGAGAGAGAAACTTAAGCAGACTCCCTGCTGAGCGCAGAGCCCACCCAGCGCTCCATCTCAATGACCCTAAGATCATGACCTGAGCCAAAGCCAAGAGTCAGATGCTTAACTGACTGTGCCGCCCAGGCGCCCCTCAATGTTGCCTTTTTACAGAACCTGGAAGAGCTCTTACTCAGAACACGGATGTCGAGGTGGGTCGCCCGGCCATCAGCAGTAGTGATTGCTTGAGGAGCGAATCTGTTAAAGGACATATTTCTGAAGCCACCAAATGCACATTTAACCACGGCCATCATGACAAAGCTTGGGATGGATAGGCTCACTGCCGTTTGCAGTCCTGTTCTCGCTGCTGCCCCCAGGTGCCTGTTGGGAGCCCTGAGACCTCGGGGAGATGGAGATCGTTGGGTATTTCAGTCATGTGCTGCATGACCCCATATCTTGAGGCCTCTTCTGGAGGTCGACTTGGACTGTCTGAGTTGCTATGAGTGAAGGGAAAGGTGCCCTGTAACGAGCAGGCCCTGCCCCCTCTGCCTCAGGAACCTAGTGCCCTGGACTCCCCATCACCACCCGTCTAGTGAGTGGCCCTGCTGCTGCTGATTCAGACTTGGAGCGTGGTGCTGTATCTGCATGCGGTTGATGAGAGCAGCTGAGAATTGCTGTGTGGCTTTTTAATATTTGATTTGGGGCTAAGCTGTTAGCATCCCATTCCTGCCGGGCGAGTGGAGGTGACCAGTCCCAACAGGATGGGAATAAGGACGGTCCTTTTGGTAAGTGTGCCGGCTGGCTGCGGTGGAGAGACGCCCAGGGGGGCAAAGAGTGGCTGGAACAGTAAAGGTCACAATGTTGCCATGGCAGGGGCCATTTCCGCCGATGGCTTCTGGGTGGCAAGTTCTGGTGGACTTGCTCCTGGCCTGGGAGTCAGATCCACAATAGCATCTGCATGAGGCGTGACCCCTGGGGGCAGTGAGTAGCCAGGGGGTAGAGCTGGAGGCCTTGGTGGGAACAAGGGAGCGGGTGACGGATGTGTCGTGTTCTAGGGGCAGTGAGGATGGCAGCAAGGGCCCTACCCCATGAGGTCCAGGCGGGTCAAGCTGGGGTGACCCAAGAAATGCCTCTGGTGGTTGGTGTGGTTTAGAACCCATTGTTTGGCTGCCATAAAGGTGGAAAGCTGCCTGGTGGTGTGAGGTGGTGGGCAGGGGACTTATGCCCAGTTTTGCAAGCATTTGATAGGGGCAGGGTGTGCGAGGCAGTTAGCTACTCCAGAAAAATAGTACTCTGTACAGTTGTCAGGGTGGTCGGCAAGAGGCACGTGCGCAGCTCAGCCTCCATAGTCACTGTCCCCCCATGCAGAGGCCACCTGGGAGGGAAAGTCCCAATGTCCAAGAGGTTCCTGCACATTGTCCACATCATTCTTTCAGGCTGGGGGTACGTTGTCCAAGGCAATGGTGTACTTGGGGTAGTGGAGGCCAGCCCGGTGGGTGGCCCACCCAGGAGGAGACCCATAAAGGGCTGGTGTGGCTGGCTGGTGTTAAATCCTGGTCTCCCTGCCAGGGGCCAAGGTCAGGGTGGCACTGTGGTGTGGGCTCTGTGGCTAGGTGAGTGGACCTCAGGGAGTTCCACCTGGCTGTTGGGAGTGCGTCTTGCAAAGGAGCACGAAGTGTCCATGACCGAGTTTTGTGGAGACTCTGTCCATGGTGCATATAGATTCTGGACACACTGATGGACTAATTGTAGGGCATTTGTGGATGGCAGCTTCACGATCCCAAGACTGCCCCATTAAACTGTGGCAGATCATCAGAGCACACAGCTGCCAGCCAGACGGGCTGACTTGGTCACAGCGGAAGGACATTCTGCCTGGGGTATAATTGGAGGCAGGGTATAAGGACGAGCCTCCATGGCTCCATTATATGAGGGAGGTGAGCTCTGGGTCAGAACCCTGCTGGGCGGCACCGTGACCAAAGCCCTTCTAACAGGGGAGCATCCTTCAGGCCTATGGCAGCTGGTGCTCAGCCACCCGTGGTACCATTGTGCAGCCAGCTGATTCTGCCCCAGCACATCTGCCAGGACGGGTTAGGCCCCAGCCCTGGCAGCCCTGCCATCCAAGCTGTGCAGATAAGAGAGTCTCCACAAGGACAGCATTTACACTTGACCAGCTGGGAGGGCCTCTTCGGGACCAGTAGTCTGGATACTGACCAGAAGCACAGTGTGACTGCTTTGGAGCCTGAGTCCATTCACCCCTCTGTCTGTGGTGGGCTGGGGGCTGGGCCCATGTCTCCCGACAGCAACCACTAAATTGCCGGGCTCCTTCGTCGATTCCATTTCCCAGTGGAACTGGCATCTGCTAGGCAGAAGACCTCTTTTCCTCTCTCTGAGATCCACACGGTCCTGGAGCTATAATTTCAATCTCCTGCAAAAGTTTTGATGAATTTGTTTAAATTGACCAGCTATTATAACACAAATGTGAGGCAACACCATTGGCCTTAGCTTTGCAACTGGTCCTGGGCATCACCACCTGGACCAATTAAACCTATATAATCATGACCTTTAAGCAATTTCGTGGGGTTTCCCCCTTGGCTTTCTATTATAAGAGGGTCATATTATACAGTCTGCCCACGGGTCACCTGGGTGGCTCAGTAATTAAGCGTCTGCCTTCGGCTCAGGTCGTGATCTCAGGGTCCTGGGATCGAGCCCCACATCGGGCTCCCTGCTCGGCGGGAAGCCTGCTTCTCCCTCTCCCACTCCCCCTGCTTGTGTTCCCTCTCTCGCTGTGTCTCTCTCTGTCAAATAAATAAATAAAATCTTAAAAAAAAAAAAACAATCTGCCCTCAACCAGACCACCAGTTCAAAGAAGTCAAAATCAAAGCCAAAAAATAAAAAAAAATTGCAGTGGTGAGGGGAGCATCCTCCAGTGACATCATCTGGTGACAGATGTAAATAATGTCCTCCCTGGTGTTGGGGGTGAGGTTTCCTGCGGCACTCACAGGAAGTCCTCGGGGGAAACCGGTAGTTGGCGTGGCAGTTTTGGAGTCCTAAGAGCTGGGACATGAGCAAGACTAGAGCTTAGGGCAAAGTTTCTGTCCATTTGGGGGACCCTATTTGTTTAAAAGCTTGAGGAGCACGTCTTTGAGTAGACCATTGTGCCGCCTGTAAGCCAGGCCACCTGGGACCAGTGAGCAAGGTGGAAACTCCACAAGATGCCATGTTCTAGAACTCACGACTAAACAGCCTGGGAGGAGACACACACCTTGCTCTCCATCTGTGATGTCTGGTGTGCCAAAGGGAATGAGCACAGACCTGGTGAAGCAGGTTGCACATTGGCAGCAGTGTTTGTGGAGGAGTGGCCAGCAGGAATCCAGCGAAGGTGCCCAGATAGTGGCTGTGTGCCTATGATCTCCAGCAGAGGGCTGCTCACAAATAGGGTCTGTCACCCTGGGGCACACGTCCTCTCCTGGGAGCCAGTCATGTACCAGTAAGAGACAATTAGGTACCACTACCTTGCCTAGAGCCGGGGTGAGGGGCTGCCATGCCTGTGTGCCCAGTCAGTGAGTGCTGTCATGCCCTGTGACCCAGTGTAATGGGCCCACTCTGTGAAGAGGTGCGCCATCTCTAGAGGAAGAGTTGTGTTGAGGCTGTGTCTGGTACACTGGGAGGTGGCCAAGGCAGGATGGGAACTTGTGTGCCAAGAAGTATGGGCTATGAACCTATTAATGCCTCTGTCTCTAAAAGAGCCCAGGAGGCTGCCAATATTTGGCACTTGAGTGGCATGTACCAGGCTGTGGGCTGGGGCAGGTTTGGTCAAGAACCCCATGGGCAGCCAGGTAGTGCCGTGCTTAGTCCGGAGATTCCCTGAGGCATAATTGGTTGTGGCCAGTGATTGAACTTGGAAGTCTGGGCCCAGAGGGACAAAGGACAGCACCAGCTGTAAGGCAGTTTGCAGATGTTCTCCCCAAGGAAGGAAGCCGATTTGCAAGTAATGGCATAAGTAGGGCTAAGCCTCCAAAAGGTGAAGAGACCTAACATGGGTTCACCTGCTGTAGTGTAGTGGGAGGGCCAACTGTGAGGAGTTGAGGTTTGCAGGGAGAGGACTCTCATGGCCCTCAGCTGACCACAGTGTAACAAGAAACTGGACAGAGCAGCTGGTCCTTGGATCTTACTTGGAGCAGTGGCTCATCCTCTCTGCTGTAAATGTTGTTCTGTTAGGTGTAAGTCTTCCCGGACAGCATCTCAGGATCCCTTATAGAATGTCCTCTAAGTGATGCTAACGGCCACAGCAGGTTAGTGTGAGTGGATTTAGATCTCATCTGCATAGGTTATATGAGACACAGTGCTGTGTAGGTAGACTGTCGGCAGCGGAGTAAAGGGTGTCTGAAAGTGAAAGCAAATTGATGTTGTGAGTCTTTACTGACGGGAATAGAGTAAAACACATTGGTTAGATCTCCAGCTGCAAAGTAGGGGCCCTGAGCTTTTTTGATGTCATCTATCATCTCTGTCTTACTGGAAATGGGAACCTGAATGGCAGGAACCTGTGCATTTACATTTCCAGAGTCAGCTGGTAGTCTCCACTCCTTGGTGGCCAGTTTAACACCGGCCAGATGGGGCTACTACAAGGGTGAGGTGGTGGGCTACTGACCCCAGGGTCAAGCATCTCTGTAATGATGGGCCAAAGGCCTTGTGTACCTTGCTTCAGCCAATATTATGGCACATTTCCTATTCACACTGGAGAAGCAGCTGCACAGGTTCCCATTTGGCAGTTCCCATGAAAAACACCAGGAATGTAGGCATGTGTTGAATCACAACCTTCTTGGAGCTTCCCTGGTGAAATCTGAAACTGGCCTTGTAATCAGAGGGCAGAGAGAGAGACTGTAGAAAGAGGCAGGCCACTCCAGGTTGGGAGGGGGCTGTTTTAATAAGCAAAGGGAACTTACATGCGATGCTTATCTTGAGCAGCAGCAAGATGAATGGATCCCCGCACCTGTCTGCCATATCTTAAAAGTTTATAAAGAGGCCCTCACTGAGTTCAGTCACATATATGGCGCAGGTGTTCTCCACACCACATCACCATCTCAAGGCTACATCTTTGGAGCAGCCTCTAGGAGTGGGAAAGCCAAGCGGAACCCACATTCCAAGGATGGGAGGGGGTGAGGAGCCTCCAAGTGCCCAGGTCCAACTCACAGGTCAACCAGCAGTCACATCTTTTTGATGACGTTCCCCAGCAATGTGTTATACCTGTAACAGGAAGAGAGCCAGGGGGCCACCAGCACTGGCAGGTGTTTTGGAAATATGGCACCACAGACACATCCAGCTTGACTTGTAGTCCCTCTGGTAGGCTGTCAGAGGCTCCCTTGGGGAATTTAGAAGAGTTACCTGGAATTACCATGACTCAGGCTCCTGTGACTGTAAGAGCCAAGAATATGGTTATTACCTTTGTCCAGTGGACCACCAGAATCACAAATGGGTGGTTGTTCCTGGGAAGTGGGACAAGCTTCTAGCTGCTGAGTCCTTAGGGTAGGGCTCTGGGGGCTCCCAGGCTCCCAGGTCAGAGAAGATTGGGGGTGGGGGGTGGGGAGAAGAGTAGACTTCAGGACCCTCTGAAGGCCTCTCAGCCATTGAGATTGAGCTCTGTTGTGAGGTGATCATTTGTCAAGAGAGAGGATCTTCCACCAGGGCTACACAGCTATGAGCTCACTGGGGACCCACAATTGGCAGAGTTGTGGTATAAAGCCCCTTGCTGTTTAGAATCGTCCTGGGCATTGCCTCCAGTGGGGGAGGTATGTAGCTCAGGGCCTGCAGGTGGGAAGGGTGCTCTGGGAGGTGGGATGGGGGACCTGCACCTGAGGGCTGGCCTTTGGGTGGTGGGCCACTAGAGTACTGCAAAATCTGAGTCCGAGTGAGCATCTCCCTCGTGGTGGGCCTCTGGTGTCTATTTCCATAGGGCTTCCTTAACAGTATGGGAAGTACCCCAAAAGTGCAAGAGTGCTACCCTGTAATTTAGGGTGGGGCTACTCCCTGTAAGAAGAATTCTCTAGAGGATGGGTTGACTGGGGCCTCTTCAGGACTAAAGATGAAATCCAGGTCGTCTGGAATGCTATGTTCAAAGAAGTGATAGGAGGCTAGGAAGATTGTGGAGTAGGAGGACCTTAAGCTGGCTTCCTCCAGTGGATACAACTAGATAACACTCACATCAGTGTAAATAACTGGTAGTGTGGAGAAGGTTGAAAAACAAACGTTCACACAGGGAAGCCCATGAATGGGGAGGATGAATCCCCATAATATGTGGCTTTGAAAGCAAGTTCTTACAACCAGCAGGATTTAAAGTCTAGAATTTTAAAAATCAGTGACCTCAGTCTGGGAGAGCCTGGAGGACATTAGGAAGTGGAGTACCCACCCTTAAAGAAGCAAAACAAAAAGCCCATGCAGATACAGAACAGAGCCAGCAGTTTGAAAAACACTGGGGGCAGATGGGAGGCAGAGTGATTTACTCATCTTCAGAGTGGAGCCCAGAGAGACAGGGATCATAGGGAGACCTCCCCGTAGCTCGAAGGGAGCTGGCAGGCATCATTTCCCTCCCCTGCTCCCCAGCATAAACACAGGGCCACCTGTGGGAACCAGCACCAACATTCGCTAACTGACTTGCTTACACCAAGCCCTATCTTCCACCCCCATCCTCACCTGCACTTGGGTGGATTTGCCCTTCCCAGTCACATTTTCCTCAGTCCCAGCATTGTGGGCTCCTCCTGCAGAAGACCAGAGCAAACCCCACTAACATCTGACCTGCACATTTTGCTGGCCCTCAGTCTGAGCAATAGCAGGTCTCTTTTGCAAGCAGACAGCTGCACACCTTGTTAAAATGAGCCCTACTCGCTGGGGACCAAACACTGCCCACAACAGGCAAAGAGAGCCTCTGCAGACGACTGGACTGAAGGAAAAAGTGCCCAGGACTTAATAGCAGAGCACATGCAACACACATAGGAGACACTCCCTAAAGTGCCACGCCCTGGGGAATGGACACTGCACTCCAGGGCACTACAGGACCTCTTCTTCATATGGCCATTACTGTCAAGAGCAAGAGACATAGCTGACTTTCCTAACACACAGACAGACACAGAGAGTTGACAAAATGAGGAGACAGAGAATTATGTCCCAAATGAAAGAACAGAACCAAACCACAGCAAGAGGCCTAAGCGAATCAGAGAAAAGTAATATGCCTGATAGACAATTTAAAGTAATGATCATAAAGATACTCACTGGACCTGAGAAAATATTGTAGGACATCAGTGAGACTCTTAACATAGAGATTAAAAAGAACCAATCAGAGATGAAGAACACAATAAGTGAAATGAAAAATAAACTTGATGGAATAAATAGCAGGCTAGAGGAAGCAGAGGAATGAATTAATGACCTGGAAGAGAGAGTAATAGAAAGTAGTCAAGCTGAGCAAAGAAGAGGAAAGAAAATTATGCAAATTGAGAATAGTTTTAGGGCACTCAGAGACACCTTTAAGCGTAATAACATTCACATTATAGGGATCTCAAAAGAAGAGAGAGAAAAGGGGACAGAAAATCTATCTGAAGAAATACTAGCTGAAAACTTCCCTAATCTGGGGAAGGAAACAGAAATACAGATCTAGGAGGCACAGAAATCCCCCCCCAACATTCAACCCAAGGAGGTCTATACTAAGACACATAGTAATTAAAATGGCAAAAAATGGCAATAAAGAAAAAAATTTTAAAGCAGCAAGAGAAAAGAAGACAGTTACAAATAAAGGAAACCACAAAAGGCTATGAATGGATTTTTCAGCAGAAATTTGGCAGGCAAGAAGGAAACAGCATGGTATATTGAAGGTGCTGAAAGGGAAAAAAAACCGCAGCCAAGAATACCCTATCCAGCAAGGCTATCATTCAGAATAGAAGGAGAAATAAAGAGTTTCCCAGACAAAAACTAAAGGAGTTCATGACCACTAAACCAGCCCTGCAAGAAATATTAAAGGGGACTCTTTGAGTGGAATGAACAGACCATAAATGAGAATATGAAAAATAAGTATATGTGTAAAAATCAGTCAGGGGATCCACAAAATAAAATGATGTAAAATATGACACCATATAGCTAAAATGTAATGAGGAGAAGAGTAAAGAATGGGTTCACGATTAAACAGCTATCAACTTAATATATACTGCTGTATGCAGAAGATGTTATATACAAACTGAATGGTGACCACAAATCAGAAACCACTAATAGATATGAAAAAAATAAAAAAGAAAGAATCCAAGTATATCACTAAATAAAACCATCAAACCTTTAAGAGATAAAGAGAAGACAGGATGAGAGAAAAACTTCAGGAACAACCACAAAACAAGTAACAAAATGGCAATAAATACATAACTGTCAATAATTATTTTGAATGTAAATGGACTACACACCCCAGTGAAAAGACATAGGGTGACAGAGTGGATAAAAAAACAAGACCCATCTACATGCTGCCTACAAGGGACTCATTTCAGACCTAAAGACACATGAAGATTGAAAGTGAAGGGATGGAGAAACATTTATAATGCAAATGGATATCAAAAGAAAGCCAGGATAACAATACTAATATGGGACAAAATAGACTTTAAAACAAAGACTATAGGGGGGCCTGGGTGGCTCAGTTAAGTGTCTGCCTTCAGCTCAGGTCATGATCCCAGGGTCCTGGGATTGAGCCCCATGTCGGGCTCCCTGCTCAGCAGGGAGTCTTCTTCTCCCTCTCCCTCTACTGCTCCCCCTGCTTGTGCTCTCTTGCTCTGTCAAATAAATAAATAAAATCTTTAAAAATAAATAAATAAAAACAAAGACTACAGAAAGAGACAAAGGGCATTGTATAGTCATAAAGGGTACAATCCAACAAGAAGATATAATAATTGTAAATATTTATGCACCCGACATGGGAGCACTCAAATATGTAAAACAGTTAATAATAAACATAAAGGAACACATTGATAATAATACAATAATACTAGGGGACTTTGACACCCCCTTACATCAATGGACAGATCCTCTAGACAGAATATCAACAAGGAAATGGTGGCTTTGAATGACACACTGACCAGATGGATTTAACATATATTTAGAACATTCCATCCCAAAACATCAGAATACACATTCTTTTCAAGTGCACATGGAACATTCTTCAGATTAGATTGCATCTTAGGCCACAAAACAAGTCTCAAAAAAATCCAAAGAGATTGAAGTCAAAAAAGAAATAAGAAATGAAAATGAAAACAGAAAATGAAAAGAAATTCAGAAAGATTAAAATCATACCATGAATCTTTTCTGACCATAACACTTTGAAACTAGAAATCAACCAGAAGAAAAAATTTGGAAAGATCACACATACATGGACGTTAAATAACATGCTGCTAAACATTGAATGGGTCAACCAAGAAATCAAAGAGGAAATAAGGGGCGCCTGGGTGGCTCAGTTGGTTAAGCGACTGCCTTCAGCTCAGGTCATGATCCCAGGGTCCTGGGATCGAGTCCCGCATTGGGCTCCCTGCTCTGCGGGGAGCCTGCTTCTCCCTCTCCCACTCCCCCTGCTTGTGTTCCCTCTCTCGCTGTGTCTCTCTCTGTCAAATAAATGAATAAAATCTTTAAAAAAAAAAAAAGAGGAAATAAAAAAATACATGGAGACAAATGAAAATGAAAACAAAATGGTCCAAAATCTTTGGGATGCAGCAAAACCTGTTCTAAGAGGGAAGATTATAGCAATATGGGCCTCAAAAAGCAAGAAATATCTCAAATAATCTACCTTACACCTAAAGGAGCTAGAAAAAGAACAACAAAGTCTAAAGCCAGCAGAAGAAGGGAAATAATATAGAGCAGAAGTAAATGATATAGAAACTAATAAAAAAAAAAACCAATAGAACAGATCAATGAAACCAGGAGCTGGTTCTTTGAAAAGATCAACAAAATTGATGAACCTTTAGCCAGGCTTGTTAAAAAGAGAGAGAGAGAGGACTCAAATAAACACAATCAGATGAAAGAGAAATAACCAACATCAAAGAAATACAAACAATTGTAAGAGAATATTATGAAAAATTACATGCCAACAAATGAGACAACCTAGAAGAAATGGATAAGTTCCTACAAAGATGTAACCTACGAAACTGAAGCAGGGAGAAATAGAAAATTTGAACAGACTGATTATCAGCAATGAAATTCAATCAGTAATCAAAGAACTCCCAGCAAACAAAAGTCAAGGACCAGATGACTTCACAGGCAAATTCTACCAAACATTTAAAGAAGAGTTAATCCCCATTCTTCTCAAGCTATTCCAAAAAATAGAAGAGGAAGGAAAACTTCCAAATTCATTCTATGAGGCCAGCATTACCCTGATACCAAAACCAGATAAAGGCACTACAAAAAAAAAACAGGACTATGGGCCAATATCTCTGATGCAAAAATCCTCAATGAAATATTAGCAAACTGAATCCAATAATACATTTAAAAACCATTCACCATGATCAAGTGAGATTTATTCCTGGGCTGTAAGGATAGTTCAATATTCACAAACAAACCAATGTGATACATCACATCAATAAGAGAAAGGATAAGAGCCATATGATCATTTCAATAGATGCAGAAAAAGAATTTGACAAAGTACAACATCTGTTTATGATAAAAACCCTTAACAAAGTAGGCTTAGAGAGAACATACCTCAACTTAATAAAAAGCCATATATGAAAAATCCACAGCTAACATCCTCAACGGGAAAAAACTGAGAACTTTACCTCTATGTCAGGAACAAGACAGGGATGTCTATTCTCACCACTTTTATTCAACACAGTACTGGAAATCATAGCCACAGCAATCAAACAAGAAAAAAATAAAAGATATCCAAATTGGCAAGGAAGAAGTAAAACTTGCACTATTTGCAGATAACGTGATATTATATATAGAACCCTAAAGACTCCACAAAAAACCTATCAGAACTGAAAAATGAATTCATTAAAGTGGCAGGCTACAAAAATCAATATACAGAAATCTGTTGCATTTCTATACACCAATAATGAAGTAGAAAGAGAAATTAAGAAAACAATCCCAATTACAATTGCACCAAAAATAATAACATACCTAGGAATAAACTTAACCAAAGAGGTGAAAGACCTGTACTCTGAAAACTATAAAAACACTGATGAAGGAAATTGAAGATGACACAAATGGAAAGACATTCCATGCTCATGGATGGGGAGAACAAATATTGTTAAAATGTCCATAGTACCCAAAACAATCTACAGATTCAATGCAATCCCTGTCAAAATATCAAAGCATTTTTCACAGAATGAGAACAAACCATCCTAAAATTTGTATGGAACCACAAAAAAACCCCGAATAGCCAAGTAATCTTGAAATAGAGGAACAAAACTGGGGGTATAACCATTCCACATTTCAAGATATATTACAAAGCTATAGTAACCAAACAGTATGGTACTAGCACAAAAATAGACACATAGATCAATGGAACAGAATAGAGAGCCCAGATATAAACTTGTGATTATATAGCCAATTAATTTACAACAAAGGAGGCAAAAATATGCAATGGAAAGAAACAGTCTCTTCAACAAATTGTGTTGGGAAAACTGGACAGCCACATGCAAAAGAAATAAATTGGACCACTTTCTTACACCATACACAAAGATAAATTCAAAATAATGCAGTGACAAAAATAAATAATTAAATAAATAAATAAATTCAAAATGGATTAAAGACCTAAATGTTAGACAGGAAACCATAAAAATCCTAGAGGAGAACACAGGCAGTAATGTCTCTGACATTCGCCATAGTAACATTTTTCCTAGATGTGTCTCCTGAGGCAAGGAAAATAAAAACAAAAATGAACTATTGGGACGACATCAAGATAAAAAGCTTCTGCATGGGGAAGGAAACAATCAACAAACCTAAAAGACAGCCTACTGAATAGGAGAAGATATTCGCAAATGACATATCTGATAAAGGGTTAGTATCCAAAATATATAAAGAACTTATAAAACTCAACACCCAAAACCCAAATAATCCAATTTAAAAATGGGTGAAAGACATAAACAGACATTTCTCCAAAGAAGACTACAGATGGCCAACAGACACATGAAAATATGCTCAACATCCCTCATCAGGGAAATGCAAATCTCGAGGCGGGACAGCCAGAAGGTGTGTAGTGACAGAGGGACCACAGGCCATGGCCACACTTGCCTTTGCAAGGAGCCATGCCTTCCCCAGTGAGGATGGGCGTGGAGTCCTGGTACTGCTCATAAACACAGTAGTCACAGAAGGGGAGCCTCCTTGTCCTAAGGGCATGCCTGCCACCCTTACCTGGTAGTCCACACGTGGGCAGGATTGACACTCTACCATTAACTAATGCAATGGACCTTGCAAACTTGCAAAAATCTTAGCCAATTCACTTCACAGCCAGCAGCTGGGTCCCATCTTAGAAGTATAACACCTCAGGAGGACTTAGCTCCCATGGGGTGTTCATGGGTGGAAGACATGTCCATGGCACCTCCATCAGCAACGACAAGCAAAGTTCCAAGAGTCCAAGGGGACTCTGCCTGCCTTCCTCTGAGCTTGCAATTTGGGAAGAGAAGAGTGGGAGCACACTGCATAGGCAGCACACACTGCAGAGTAAGTACTCTGCACAGGCAGTAAGTACTCAGCACAGGCAATATTCTATAGCCCACAGCAGTAACTGAATGCCAGCAGATGGTGGGCCCCTTTCAGATTATCCCCTGGGAGAAGCATTAGCAGCTAAAAGGCATTTCCTGAGGTCAGTTGCAAGCAACTCAACCCATCCTGTTTAGGAAGATAATTGTTGTGACTTTGTTAAATTAGCATTTATTAAGTAGAGCCCAGGATGCCATATGGTGAGTCTGGTTTACAACAACAACAACAAGCACCACAAGGTAATTGAAATAGAGATGCTTATTATTCACAGGTCCTCTGGGAAAGTACATGTCTCCAGGGGTCACATGCGGAGGTCAAGGCAGGATGCTGGCAGAAAGGCAGGGCCTGGGGCTCATGCCTTTATTAGGGTCCTTGGGTGCAGTGCTTTGGGTTCCACCACTAAGGCCAGACTGGTCACTTTGAAAACAATGGGGTTTTGGTAACCTCTTGGGGTCTTATCTAAGGGATGCACACAGGGAGGGTCCTGAGGAGTGGGGGTTGATGGGGGAACACTTGTTCAGAAGGGCTACTGAGGAGTCATATCCAGAGCCTATGTCTGCTTGTGACTCTGAGGGCCACCTAGGGTATGTGCTCCAGGGAGGGGTCAGGGTCAGTTCAAGGCCCCTAGGCTGCCTGGTCACACACAGAATGGGTGCCGAGGCAGCAACACCATGGAGCAGCTGAGCGAAATTCTTGACATAGTATCGTGGTAAGCATGTCATCAAGGTCCATCCATGTTGTAGCATGAGTCAAAATTTCCTTATTTTTAAGGCTGAATTGTATTCCATTGGATTTATATACTACCACATATACCAATATGTATTTTGTTTATCCATTCACCATCCATGGACACTTGGGCTGCTTCCACCTCCCGGCTCTCATGAATAAGGCCACTATGAACATGGGTGTGCACATAATCTGTTTGAGCTCCCGCTTTCAATTCTTTTTGGGTGTATACCAGGAAATGGGATTATTACTGGATCACATAGTAATTCTGTTTAATTTTTTGAGAAACCATCACCCCATGTTTTCCTGGCCCTGTGGGGTTTTGTTCAGGTTCTAACCTCCCCTCTGGTAACTATCAGTTTGTTCTCTATAGTTAGAAGTCTGTTTTTTTGTTTGTCCTTTTTTCCCTTAATTTGTTTTGTTTCTTAAATTCCACATGTGAGTGAAATCATATGGTATTTGTCTTTCTCTGACATATTTCACTTGTGATTATACCCTCTAGATCCATCTATGTTGTTGCAGTTGGCAAGATTCCATTCTTTTTTATGGATGAGTAATAGTCTATTGTGTGTGTGCATGTGTGTCTATTGATTGATTTGCAAATATTGAACCACCTTTGCCTCCCAGGAATAAAGCCCTCTTGATCTTGGTGAATGATTTTTTAAATATATTGTTGAATTCTGTTTGCTAATATTTTGTTGAAGATTTTTGCATCTATGTTCATCAGCGGTATTGGCCTGCATTCTGGGCATTTTTTAGTGCTGTCTGTATCTGGTTATAGTATCAGGGTAATACTGGCATCATAGAATGAATTTGGAAGCCTTCCCTCCTCTTCTATGTTTGGAAATAATTTGAGAAGAATGGGGATTAACTCTTCTTTAAATGTTTGGTAGAATTTGCCTGTGAAGCCATCTGGTCCTGGACTTTTGTTTATTGGGAGTTTTTAAATTACTGATTCAATTTCATTGCTGGTAATCAGTCTGTTCAAACTTTCTATTTCTTCCTTCTTCAGTTTTGATAGGTTATATCTTTGTAGGAATTTATCCATTTCTTCTAGGTTGTCCAATTTGTTGGCATATAGTTTTTCATAATATTCTTGTACAGTTGTTTGTATTACTGTGGTGTTGGTTATTATTTCTCCTTTTTCATTTCTGACTTTGAGTTCTCTCTTACTCTTTTTTTTTTTTTTAATGAATCTGGCTAAAGGTTTACCAATTTGGTTCATTTTTTTCAATGAGCCAACTCATTGGTTCATATATATATATACATATATTTAGTTTTTATATCTTTATGTCTGCTCTAATCTTTATCATTTCCTTCCTTCTGCTGGTTTTGGGTTTTGTTTGTTCTGTTTCTAGCTCCTTTAGGTGTAAGGTAGGTTGTTTATTTGAGATTTTTCTTGCTTCTTGGGGTAGCCCTGTATTGCTATAAAATTCCCTCTTAGAACAGGTCGTGCTGTATCCCAAAGATTTTGGGCCATTGTGTTTTCATTTTCATTTCTGGGGGTGGGGAGGGGAGGAGTATTGTATACCAACAAATTAGATAACCCAGATGAAATGGACAAATTCGTGAGAACACATGGACTCTTAAAACTGACTCAATAAGAAACAGAAATTTTGAACAGACCTATGGCAAGTAATTAATAATCATAAAGCTTTCCACAAAGACAACCCAGGAACAGATAGTTTCACTGGTTCATTCTACCAAATGTTTAAAGAAGTAACATTAATCCTTACAAACTCTTTCAAAAGATAGAAGAGGGGGGAACACTTTCCAGCATGTTCTATGAGGCCAATAGTACCCTGATACCAAAACTAAATGAAGATATCACAAGAAAACTACAAACCAATATCCTTTATGAATATGGATTTTTAAAAATTACCTGAAAAATTCTAGCATAATGAAGCTAGTACCAGAAGAATGAGAAGACAGGTCACATACTAGGAGAAAATATTTGCAAAAGACATATCTGATAAAGGACTGTTATCCAAAATGGGCAAATGATTAGAATAAATAATTCAACAAATAAGATATATAAATGGTCAATAAGCATGTGAAAAGATGCTCCATGTCATATGTCATTAAGAACTGCAAGTTAAAGCAACAATAAGATACCACTACACATCAATTAGAATGGTAAAAATCGAAAACACTGACAATATCAAATGCTGGTGATGATGTAGAGCAAGGAAAAAAAAGCTCATTTATTGCTCATGAGGAGGGAAAAATGGTGGAGCCACTTTGGAAAAAAGTTTGGAAGTTTCTTATAAAACTAAATATATTCTTACCATTCAATTCAGCAAGTGTGCTCCTGTTTTGGTATCTACCCAAAGGAGTGGAAAGCTATGTCTACACAACTACCTGTAGATGGGTGTTTATAGCAGCTTTATTCCATAATTGCCAGAACTTGGAAGCAACCAAGATATCCTTCAGTAGGTGATTGGATAAATAAGTCTTAGTCCATCCAAACAATGGAATATTACTAAGTGCTAAAAAGAAATGAGCTAGTCCACTTTTGTGCTACATGTCCTGGGCATCTGAGGTGTCGGTGGGCAGGCATCATGGATTAGGTAATACAGTTCGTTGAGCCAAGTCAGCAGTTTGTGAAGGACTCAGTTTGGCTGGCTAAAAGATGCACTAAACCTGATAGAAAAGAATTCCAGAAGATTGCCATGGCAACAGCAATAGGATTTGCTATAATGGGATTCACTGGCCTGTTTTGTGAAATTGATCCATATCACTAGTAATAACATCATTGTTGGTGACTGAATACCTTTTAATTTTTTTAAGGTTTATTTATTCATTTTTGAGGGGGAGAGAGAGAGAGAGCAAGCGCAGGGAGGGGCAGAGGGAGAGAGAGAGAGAGAAATTCAAGCTGACTCCTCACTGAGCTCAGAGCCCAGTGTGGGGCTTGATCTCAAGATCCTGAGATCAGGGTCTAAGCCAAAACCAAGAGTTGTTCGCTCAACCAACTGTGCCACCCAGGAACCCCTGAATACTTTTTTAGAAGAGTTTTTCATCTTGGGGATTGGCGAACAAGTGAGGATTTGAGCTCATGGAGTAAAAATTTTCCTGTATTTTTTGTGTTTTTCTTTCATTTTTTCCCCAAAGATGTTTTGTATATTAAAACAATTTCAAAATAAAAAAATAAAAATAAATGAGCTATCAAACCATGAAAAGACATAAAGGAACCTTAAATGCATAATACTAAGTGAAAGAAGCCAATCTAAAAAGGCTACATACTGTGCAATTCCAACTCCATGGCATCCTGGAAAAGCCCAAACTATGGAGACAGTAAAAAGTTTGGTGGCTGCCAGGGGTTAGTGGAAAGGGTATGAATAGGATAAGCACGGGGGATTTCTAGGGCAATGAAACTATTCTATATAATAGTGTAATGGTGGGTACATGTTATTAAGCATTTGTCAAAATCCATAGAATGTACAACACCAAAAGTAGTTGTTAGTGTAGACTATGGGCTTTGAATAATAATGAAGTATTAGTGTTGGTTCATTGATTCTAATAAATGTACCACTCTGGAGCAGGATGTTGATGGTGAAGGAAGCTGTGTGTTTGTAAGGACAGGGAATATATGGGAACTTTGTATTTTCTTTTTTTTTTTTTTTTAAAGATTTTATTTATTTATCTGAGACAGAGAGAATGAGAGAGACAGAGAGCACATGAGAGGGGGGAGGGTCAGAGGGAGAAGCAGGCTCCCTGCCGAGCAGGGAGCCCGATGCGGGACTCGATTCAGGGACTCCAGGATCATGACCTGAGCCGAAGGCAGTCGCTTAACCAACTGAGCCACCCAGGCGCCCGGAACTTTGTATTTTCTCCTCAATTTCATTGTCAATATAAAACTGCTCTAAAAATGCTTTTCTAAAAAGGGATTATACATATGACTAAGTGAGATTTATCCAAGGAATGCAAAGTGGGTTCAAAATAAGAAAATCAAGCAATGTAATATACCATATTAATAAAGAATATTGAGGTTAGCATGTGGAATTTTTTTCTGTGTCTATTTACCACATGCTAACCTCAATAGACACAGAAAGAAAAAAAAAAAAAAACACACACCACATTTGACAAATCCAAAACCCTTACAGGATAAAAATATCCAACAAAATAAGAATAGAAGGGAACTTCTTCAACCTAATAAAGGCATCTATGGAAATCCCACAATTAATATCATGCTTAATGGTAGAAGACTGAAAGTTTTCTCCCTAATATCAGGAACAGGACAACCATGTCTGATTTCTCCATTTCTACTTAGCATTTTACTGGAGGTTCTAGCCAGGGCAATTAGAAAATAAGAAGAAATAAAAGGCATCTAGATTAAAAGACAGATATAAAACTCTCTCCATTTATGGAGGACATGATTTTGTATACAGAAAACACCAAGGGATCACATGAAAATGGTAAAAGCTAATAAAAGAGTTCAGCAATGTTACATTGACAACTACAAAACATCACTGAAGGAATTAAAGAAGAATTAAATGAGTAGAAAAGCATCATATCTTCATGGATTAGAAGACTTAATATCTTTAAGATGGCAAACTCCACAAATTATGTACAGATACACTACTATCCCTACAAAATCTAGTTCACATTTTTATAGAAATTAATAAGCTGATCCTAAAATTCATATGAAAATGCAAGGGACCCAGAATAGCCAAAGCAATCCTGAAAAATAAGGACAAAATTAAAAGATTCACATTCCTGATTTCAAAATTTATTGCAAAGTTGCAGTAATCAAGACTGGGTGATACTGGCGTAAGGATAGAAAAACTAGTGGAATAGAATTGATAGTCAAGAAAAAAACCCTATATATTATGATCAACTGATTTTTGACAAAGGTTCCAAGACAATGCAAAAAAGAAAGAAATAGTCCTTTCAACAGATACTGCTAAGACAACTGTATATCCACATTCAAAATAATGAAGTTGGACCTCTGTCTCAAACCACATCAAAAGATGAACTCGAAATGGGTCAAAGACCTAAATGTAAGAGCTAACTCTATGAAACACTTAGAAGAAAATGTAAGTCTTTGTGGTCTTGGATTAGTCAATGGTTTCTTAAATATGGTGCCTATAACAAAAGCATCATGTCTTTTTTTCATTTATGCTTGAAATTTGAAATGAAATTTGTGCTTCAAAGAACACTATCAAGAAAGTGAAAAAGATGAAATTTGTGCTTCAAAGAATATTATCAAGAAAGTTAAAAAGATAACTCCCAGAATAGGAGAAAATATTTGCAAATCATATATTTGATAAGAATGTAGCATCCAGAACACATAAAGAACTCTTTCAAGTCAACAATATAAAGACAAATATCCCAATAGATAATGGGGAAAGGACTTGAACAGACATTTCTCCAGAGAAAATATACAAATGGCCTGTAAGCACATAAATATATGCTCAACAGTATTAGTTATTAGGGAAATACAAATCAAACCACTTTATGCTTACTAGGGTGACTGAAATAAAAAAGATGGTCAACGTGTTGGCAAGGATGTGGGAAATAAGAACTCTCATACACCTCTGGTGGGAATGTAAACAGGTGCAGCCACTTTGGACAGCCACGTGGCAGCGACTCAAAGAGTTAAACATAGTTACCATATGGCCAGGCAATTCTACCCCTACATGTATACCCAAGAGAACCAAAAACATAATTTCACACAAAAACTTGTACACAAATGTTCATAGCAGCACTATTTAACAGAGCCAAAAAGCGGAGCCAACCTAAATGTCCATCACCTAAGGAATGGATAAACAAAATGAGGTACTACCATATGATGGATATGATTTATTCATAAAAAAGGAATGAGATACTGATACATGTTACAACATGGATGAACCTTGAAAACATGCTAAGTGAAGGAAGTCAGACACAAAATGTCACATATCATATGATTATAAGAAATGTCCAGACTAGGCAAATTCATAGAGCTAGAAAGTGGATTAGTGGTTGTCCAGGGTTGGGAGAAGAGGGGAAGGGGGAATGACTGCTAATGGGGAGGGGGTCTTTTTGGAGGGTGATGAAAATATATTCTGGTTTAGATAGTGGTGATGGTTGCAATCTTGTGAATATTTAAAAATCTTGTGAATATATCAAACATCACCTAAGAGTACAATTTAATGGGGGGAATTTTATGGTATGTGAATTATATTTCAATTTAGAAAACAAAACAAAACAAAAAATTTGGCCATACTTTTTAGCTCTATCCCTGGACTCTCTATTCTTTTCCATCAATTTATGTATGTCTTTGCCTGCCATTACCACACTGTCTTGATTACTGTGGCTATATACAACTCCTTACAATTGAGAAGGGTAGTTCCTCCCTCCAACTTTATTCTTCCTTTTCAACACTTTTGAAAAAAGCTATTCTGGGGCACCTGCTGGCTCAGTAGAAGGGCATGTGACTCTTGATCTCTGGGTTGTGAGCTCAAGCCCCACACAGGTGTAGATATTGCTTAAAAACAAATAAATAAACTTTAAAAATAGCTATTTTAGTTTCTTTGCCTTCCCGTATAAACCTTATAATCAGCTTGTCTACATCTACACACTCTTGGGGGTACTTGGCTGATAGTTTTGCTCAGTTCTTCTATGTCTGCTGATTTTCTGTCTGGTGGTTCTATCAATTACTGTGATAGAAAAGTGTAAAAGTCCCAAACTATAATTGAAGATACGTCTATTTCTCTTTTCAGTTCTGTCAATTTTATTGCTTGGTGCATACACATTTTAGATTATATCTCAATGAATTGACACTTTTTAATCATTATAATGTTTCTCTTTGACACTGGTAGCTTTCTTTGTTCTGAAGTTGACTTTGCCTTATTTTAATATAACCACTCTGGCTGTCTTGGATTAGTGTTTTTATATATATATCTATTTTTTAAAGGAAACTTGAAAATTTTAGAATAGTTTTATTTTATTTTATTTTATTTTTAAAAGATTTTGTTTATTTGACAGAGAGAGACACAGCGAGAGAGGGAACACAAGCAGGGAGAGTGGAAGGGGGAGAAGCAGGCTTCCCACGGACCGGGGAGCCCGATGTGGGGCTCGATCCCAGGACCCTGGGATCATGACCTGAGCTGAAGGCAGACGGTTAACGACTGAGCCACCCAGGCGCCCCAGAATAGTTTTAGATTTACCAAAAAACTGCAAAGATAATACATAGTTTGCATATGCCTAAAGCCCAGTTTCTCCTATTAACATTTTATATTAATATGGTACATCTATCACAATTAATAAACAATATTGATACACTGTTATTGCTAAAGTCCATATTTTATTCAGATTTCCTTAGTTTTAACTTAATGTGTTTTTTCTCTTCCAGGTTTCCATCCAAGATACCAAGTCACTTTTAGTTGTTACTTATCCTTAGGCTCTTCTCAGCTGTGACAGTTTCTCAGACTTTCCTTTCTTTTGATGACCTTGATCGTTTCGAGGAGTATTAGTCAAGTATTTTTGTAGATTGCCCCCTAGTTGGGATTTTCCTGATGTTTTTCTCCTGGTTACATGGAAGTTATGGGGTTGCGGGGGTTGGTGGGCGGAGACCACAGAGGTAAAGTTCTGTTCTCTCCCCTATCAGTGATACGTACCATCAGCACAACTTATCACTAGTGATGTTGACCTTGATCTCCTGGCTGAGAGTGTCTCCTGTCAGGTGTCTCCCCTGCATAGTCCTTTTACTCCCTTTCCATACTGTCCTCTTTGCCAGGAAGACAAAATGTACCACCCGCACTAAGGAGTGGGGAGTCATGCCATACCTCCGAGATCAGAGTATCTACCTAAATTATTTTCTCCTGCATAAGGTACTTTCCATTATCCTCCATCTGTTTATTTATTCAATCATTTATTTATATTACTATGGATCCATGGACATTTACTTTATACTTGGGGCTATAATCCAATATCACATTATTTAATTCGTTGGTCGAACAGTTACAGCGGTGGCCTTTGGGAGCTCTTTTGGTTGGCTCCTGTGAACTACTTTTTTTTTTTTAAGCCTTTTTTCCTTTTCATTTTCAACATTGTCCATGACTACTTTGAGAACCACTTCAAGCAATGCTATAATTTTTGCTTTCAAATATCAATTTTTAAAACCCAAGTGGAGAAGAAGAATCTATCATATTCACCAAATATTAACCCATTCTACTCTTCTTTTTCACTCCCAACATTCCCTGCTTTCTTCTGTTATCATTTCCCTTCTGTCTCAAGGACTTCCTTTAGCAATTCCTCTAGGTGAGGTCTGCTAACCACAAAAATCTCTGTTTTCCTTCCTTTGAGAACATCTTCATTTCCCTTTCATTTCTGATTGATTTTCTCACTGGATATGGAATTCACCTGAAAAACATGGTGCCACTTCTCTGGCCTCCGTGGCTTCTGGTGAGAAATCACAGCCACTGGGGACATTGTACTCTGAGTGGGCAATGTATCGTCTCTCTATGGATGCTTTCAAGTGTTCTTTTTCCTTTAGTGTCCAGAAATTTGATTATGATGCTTCTGGGCATGGATCTTTTTGAGTTTATTCTGTTTGGGGTTCACTCAGCTTCTAAAATCTGTACATTATCTTTCCCCCCCAAATTTGTGAAGCTTTCTGTCATTATTTATTCTAATGTTTTTTCAGCCCTGTGCTCTTTCTCCTCTCCTAAATGTTAGAAGCACTATTATTGTCCTACAGGTCCCTCATACTCAATTCATTTTTTTTTTTAAGATTTTATTTATTTGAGAGAGAAAGAGAGCATGAGAGAGAGGGCATGAGTGGGGAGGCAGAGGGAGAGACAGGAGTGGACTCCCCACTGAGCAGGGAGCCCAATGTGGGGCTTGATCCCAGGACCCTGGGACCATGACCTGAGCCGAAGGTAGATGTGTAACCAACTGAGCCACACAAGCGCCCCACTCCATTCATTTCTTTTTAGATTTTTAATTTAAAAAATTTCATTGTGGAGAAAAAACAAATATACAATTTACCATCTGAATAATTTCTTTTGTTTTTTGAACCATTTTTAATTGTAAAGTTCAGTAGTATTAAGTATATTTATATTGCTGGGCAACCAATATCCAGAACTTTTCATTTGGCAAAACTGAAATGCTATACCCGTTAAACAATAACTCCTTATTTCCCTCACCCACTCCCTTCCTGCCCCTAGCATTGACCAGTCTACTTTCTATTTCTATGAATTCCACTATGAATATAAGTGGAATCCTACAGTATTTGTCTTTTTGTGACTGGCTTATTTCACTTAGCATAATGTCCTCAAGGTCCATCCATGCTGTAACATGTTTCAGAATTTCCTCCCTTTTTAAGGATAAATAATATTCTGTTGTACATATATACCACATTTTAAAATCTATTCATCTGTTGATGGACACCTGGGTTGCTTCGTCCTCTTGGCTGTTGTAAATAATGCTGATATAAAAATAGGTGTACAAATATCTCTTTAGATCCCACTTTCAATTCTTTTGGATATATACCCAAAAGTAGATTTGCTAGATCATATGGAAATTCTATTTTTTTTATTTAAAAGATTTTATTTATTTATTTGAGAGAGAGAGAATGAGAGAGAGAGCACATGAGAAGGGGGAGGGTCAGAGGGAGAAGCAGACTCCCTGCCGAGCAGGGAGCCCGACACGGGACTCGATCCCGGGACTCCAGGATCATGACCTGAGCCGAAGGCAGTCAGCTTAACCAACTGAGCCACCCAGGCACCCGGAAATTCTATTTTTAATTTTTGAGGAACCACCATGCTGTTTTCCACAGTGGCTACACCATTTTACATTCTTTTGTGTCTAGCTTCTTCCCTCAACATTGTGTTTATGATTCATCCATGTTGTTGCCAGTGGTGATGCTTTCTTCATTCTCATTACTGTATAGTACTCCATTGGGGAAATATTTCACAGTTTATTTATCCATTCTACTGTAGACATTTGGGTTGTTTCCAGGTTAGGCTATTAACGAGTGCTGCTATGAACCTGTATGTCCTTTGGGAACATACATATATGCACTTCTGCCAAGTTAAATTCCTAGGGATGGACTTACTAGATTATATATATATGTGTGTGTGTGTATCTATCTATCATCTATCTATCTATCATCTATCTATAAATATGTAAAATCTCCACATGAGTTTGAAAAGATAGTATCAAATAGTGTTCAAAGTGGTTGTCTGAACTTGCTCTCACATTAGCAGTGTATGAGAATTCTGGCTGCTCTACATCTTTGCCAGCATTTGGCATTGTCTGTCTTTTTCATTTAAATGATTCTGGGTGGTTACAGTAAAATTGAGTTTTTTAAATATTTTATTTATTTATTTTTGAGAGAGAGCATGAGTGGAGGGAAGGAGAGGGACAAGCAGACTCCTTGTTGAGCATGGAGTCTGATGCTGGGCTCAATCCCACGGCCTTGAGATCATGACCTGAGCTGAAACTAACAGTCGGATGTTCAACCGACTGAGCCACCCAGGCACCCCAGTAAAAGTATGGTTTTAATTTGAAATTTCCTGATGACCAGTGAAGTTAGCACAGACCTTGTCAAACATTTATTGGTTATTTGGGTATTGCCTTTTGTGAAGTGCCTACTCCAGGTTTTGCCCATTTTTCTGGTAAGGTTGTCTGCTTCTTAATTATTTTATAAGAGTTCTTTCTAAGTTCTAGATAGGAGCCTTAGTCATATATATGTATTTTGGTATCTTCTCCCTTTCTGTGGCTTTCCTTTTCACTCTCTAGTGGTGTCTTTTGAAGGACAGATGTTCTTACTATATTGATAAAGTCCAATTTCTCATTTTAGTGCTTTCAGTTTCCCTTCAGTGCTTTCCATAATCTCTTTAAGAAAAATCTTACCTACCCAAAGTCATTAAGATTCTCTGTTTTCTTCTAAAACTTCATTGTTTACCTTCCATATTTAGTTTTGCACTCCATCTGGAATCAGTTTTTGTGTATGGTGTGAGGTTTGGGTCAATACACATTTTTTTCTTCATATGACCTTTCAAATGACCCAGTACTATTTTTTGAAGACCATCCTTTTCCCATGCCACATCCTTTTCCTCACCATTTGTAATAGCTATAAAATATTCCATTCTAAGGCACTCCCATAACTTGTCTACCCATTCTTCCATGGGATATTTGGGTTATTTTCTGGCCTCTGCTATCATCAAACAGGGTGAACATCTTTGTATGGACATCAAGGCATTCTTCTGCAATTTTTTAAAGGTGGAACTTCTGAGCTAGAAAATATTTACCTTTTTGAAAAATTAATAATGATATGGTTCAAAACTCAAAGAATACAAAGGCCCGGTGAAGAGTTTACTTCCTACCCTGTCCCCAGTCCTTCCAGTCCCTCACCAGGTAACTGCAATTATGAAATCTTGAGTATCTTTGCAGATATATTGTAATGGATGAACAGACATTAGATTTTTTTCTTTTCTTTACACAGCTGGGGGCACACTGTATGCTCTGTTCTGCATCTTGCCTTTTTAACTAAACAATGTATCTTAGAAGTCTTCTTATTACTGCACATAAAAAAGCATCAGGCCACATATTCCACTGGATGGGTGTACCACCATTTAGGCAGTCTTCTACTGATGGACATCTGTGGTGTTTTCAATTTTTTGCTGTTCACACAATGCTGCAATGAGTAACTTTGCACAGGTCATCTCACATGTGTGCAGTATATCTGTTGGGGTATTTCTAGAAGTGGACTTGCTGAGTCCAGGGATATGCATCTGTAACTTGTCAGCATGACAAGTTACACTCCCACCAGCAATGTATAAAAGCTCCTGTTTTCCCATAGCCTGGCTAATGGACTTAGATGTGGGATCGTTAGTCATTTCGTAGGCGGAAAACTGTAGATTATTTTGCATTTATCTTGTGTGTAAGATTGAGCATCTTTTCAGGGGTTTAAGAGCAACTTGTGTTTTTTGTCAACATCCTTTGATGGTATGCAGTTCTTCAGAATCACTCATGCAAATTCCTCCAAATGTTACCTCAAGAGAAGCCTTAGACATGCACTTCTGGTCAGAGTTTGAACTTTTTAAAAGATGTCTCTGTGTGTTGCCAACTGACCTTCCAGAAGGGAGGCCCCACTGACGCTCCCTCCACAACCTGGCCCTGGACCGGGCTCCCATCATCATTGGCTCCAGAGTGTCCTTGAAGCTGGCATGACAAGATACAGGTGGGGAGCGGGGCCTGCTGGGACCGAGCTGCGCTCGCCGCTCCAAGGAGGCCCCGCCCAGACGCGCAGCCCCGCCCACCCACCTGCGAAGCCCGCCTATCGCGGCCCCGCCCCTCCCCGCCCACCTGGCCGCGAAGCTCTACCCCAGGAAGCGTGGCCACGCCCCCCGCTGCGTGCCTCGGCGGCGCCGGTCACGTGATGTCTGGGAGGTGCGGGGAGGGGGCACCGGGCGCCATTGTTCCGCCGCCCCGGTGCTGGCGCCCTCCGCGCACGATGGCTTCCCCCGAATGGACTGGGCTGCGGCCTGGCCGCGGGGAACCGGCGAAGGCGTAGACGAGGCCCGGAGACGTCCGCAGCTGCTGCCGGCCTCTCGGCCGGGCGCTGAGAGACAGCCCGTTGCTAGGCAGCCGCGTCGGGCCAGCGGGGAGGGGCGGGGCCTGCGGCGGCGCGGGCATGGACCAGTACTGCATCCTGGGCCGCATCGGGGAGGGCGCGCACGGTATCGTCTTTAAGGCCAAGCACGTGGAGGTGAGCCGGCACGCGGGGCGGCGCGCAGGCCTGGCTTCGCTTCTAGCCGTTCCTGGTCGAGAGAAAGACCCCCCTACCCCCGTTTTCCGTGCCCACGTCTGCACCGCCGCGCCCGCCTCCCGGCCCCGCTTCGTGGTGTGCGCCCACCACTTTGGCCCCCTTCAGTGGGGGTCGTCCAGGTTGCGGTCAGATGCCCACCCACCCGCGATGCCACCGCAGTCGTCCCGCGAGTGCCCCAGGGAGCGTGGCGTTAGAGTCTCGGAGCTGTTCGCGCAGCTCTGCAACACCTGGGTCCCAGGCTGGACCTGATTTCCCTCCAGATCGGGGTGGGGGCGCTTCCCACCCCCAAGAGGACCTCGGGCCTCTTCGTCCCCCCAGATGGCGCCTGTCCCGTCGGCGCACCCCATTCCCCAGCCCTGGACGGATGGCAGTGTCTTAGTTCTGTCCCGCAGACTGGAGAGATCGTGGCGCTCAAGAAGGTGGCTCTGCGGCGGCTGGAGGATGGCATCCCCAACCAGGCCCTGCGGGAGATCAAGGCCCTGCAGGAGATCGAGGACAATCAGCACGTGAGTGGGGTTGGGCTCGGAGGGCCCCTTTCCGCAGCCTCCCTGTGCGCCTCCGGCACCCCTCCCTTACTCCCTGTCTTGTCCACCTCGTCCCCCACTTATGTCATTCTGCACTTACTCCCTCTTATTCACCCACTTGTTTCTTCCTCTTCTCATAATTCATTCATTTATTCACTGACTTCTTTTCATAAAAGATTTGGTGATTTGTAATGATAATGATAACTGCCTCTATTGAGCTTCTGTTCTGTTCCCCAGGCTAGGTTAACTGTTGGGTTCGTTTTCATTCTGAGTTCTCCATTGCTCTGCAAGGGCGATTTCAGGATCTCCCCTTCTCAGGCCAGGCGGGGAGGCTCATCCACCAGCTGTGTGCTCACAGCTGGTCCGTGGATGCTTTGGCTGGGGTCTGATTGAGGAGTCCAGATGTTCTAACTTGGGGTCCACCCGTAGGTCCTACCCTGGGCTGGGCATGGGCCCCGATTGGGCTTCTGATAACTTAAGTGCAGTAGGGGAGATGCACAGAGACAGCAGGGCCCACGTGGCCCTGTTCTGCTGTGATGGGGCTGGAGGCGCTGTGGGGACACGGGGAGGGACACATTCACCCTCAGCCTCAGAGCTCTTCGCTGTGCTTTCTCTCATCCCTGGGTAGTGACAGTCCTGTCGTGTCCTGCTTGTTTGTTATCCTCTGGAGATGTCCATGATATATTGGATATATGACAAAAAAGCATGTTGTAAAACTGCTTATGAAACACATCTAAAAATATGTCATCCTAGTTTTGTATGCAGATGTGTGTGTATATATATATAATATGTGTTAGTACATGCCATATTTGTTGTAGTCTGATAGAATGTGCTCTAAGGTTGATTGTACTTGATAGGATTTTTCTTTTGTTGATTTTTTTCTTTATAATTCTGTGCTTTATCTGAATGTATGTGTGTGATCTGTGAAATGATTTCGTGCTGCCTTCAAAGTCTGAAAACCAGCAGTAAGGCTATTCGAATTTTTTTGAGGACAGTCCAGGGGCATGCAGACAGCCCACGTGTGGGAGAGGTGGAGGGCCTGTAAGAAGGCTGGGGACAGGGGCCTCAACCCGAGTCAGCAGCCCGGAAGTTTCTACCGTAAAACCCTCCAGAGTTGAGCCCTGGCCACCTTCAGCTCTGAGGCCACCTTCAGCTCTGACCGGAGCCGGTGCAGCTGCTTCCTCACTGTGCTCCTCCCCCCACCGTCAGCCAGTGTAGATGGAATCCACTTCCCTGCTTGAAAAGCCCACTGGTTTTTCTTCATGCAGAGAACTCCAGCCCCTCTCTTCATTCATTTCACACACCTTCTGAAGTGTCTCCTGTGACACCGTCCAGGTCACAGCACAGAACCGAGCAAAGGTCCCTTCCCCAGAGGATCCTACATGCCGGTGACCAGCCTTCTTCCTGTTCCCACCGCAGGCCTTTGTGCTTGTTGTCCCTCTGCCCTCTGCCCTCAGCTCCTTCCCACATCCCTGTGTTACTGACCCCACCCGTTTTATTCTCTCCATCCTCCTCAGAACCTGGACACAGCCGGGGGGCTTGCTTGCTCATGTGTCAGGTGTGTGTGTTCCTGTCCTGTGAGCTCCTTAAGGTCGTCAGGACCTGCCAGGCCTTGCTCCTGCTCATTGCTGTGCCGCCCGGTCCCTGTGACCTGTGGGCCCTCAGGAAGCATATGTGACGTGTCTCCTGATACTGGGATTTCATGGCCCCAGAGGAGACCTGTGCCCTGTGTGTGTGTGTGTGTGTGTGTGTCTGTGTGTATGAGAGTGAGAGAGAGACCCCTCCCAGGTGATTTTCCAGTTCCTGGGCTGGGTGGATGGCCAGACACTGCCCTAGGTGACCTTCCTTAGACCTCCTTTTCCCTGAGTGTGAAGGCAGTGTTAGATGGGGACCTGCACGTAGGGAACTCAACTCCCTTCCTGCCTCGTCCTCTGTCAGGGCAAGGGTTGGGGGTCCCACAGAGGCTCTGAGCACTGTGGGTCCAGGGCTGACAGGAGGCCTGCCCTGCAGGTGGTGCAGCTGAAGGCTGTGTTCCCGCACGGTGCAGGCTTTGTGCTGGCCTTCGAGTTCATGCTGTCAGATCTGGCCGAGGTGGTGCGCCACGCCCAGAGGCCACTGGTCCAGGCACAGGTCAAGAGCTACCTGCAGATGCTGCTCAAGGGTGTCGCATTCTGCCACGCCAACAACATCGTGCATCGGGTCAGTCTCGGCATGGGCTGCGGCGGGACCTGTGGGGCCGGCTCTTGAAGAAGGTGTGGTCAGAGGGGGTCAGAGGGGACAGGACCTATGGTGTGGCCACACCACAGAGTAAGTGGCCCAGAGAGCGTGGGGGCCTGGGCTGACCCATGTACTTAGCCTGCCAAGCTCTCCTGTCCCAAGGTCCTCTGGGGGATCTGGAGGAACTGATGCTTCCTTTGGTGTGCTCAGGACCTGAAACCGGCCAACCTGCTCATCAGTGCCTCAGGCCAGCTCAAGATAGCGGACTTTGGCCTGGCCCGGGTCTTTTCCCCAGATGGCAGCCGCCTCTACACACACCAGGTGGCCACCAGGTAGGGAAGGCCAGTTCCCAGGCAGGGCTTGGCAATGGACAGGCCCCAACCTTCTCACTGGGGATGAGATGCTTCTGGACCTTCAGTTCAGACATAGCTTGTGGGGCTGGGGTGACCTATCTGGGCAGCCTTCTGGCAGACCAGAGACCTGGTTGTGACTGCCCGCCTTCCTCCTCACAGGTGGTACCGAGCCCCTGAGCTCCTGTACGGTGCCCGCCAATATGACCAGGGCGTTGACCTGTGGTGAGGCCCCTGTGGGCTGGGCGTGGGGGAATGTGGGTTATGGAGTCACCTTTTTCTCCTGGGCTTTGGGGTTGCTCAGCCATTTGGGGGGGGGTGTCTTCCTGCTGTGAACTAGAGGTTGCCTTGGGGGTGTCTTCCCTGGTTGGGGTATCTCTGAGGAGTTTGGGGTCAGTTTTCCACTCTATGACATTTTTGAGCTGGGTGGAGATTAGGTAATCAGAGTGGGAAGCTTCTGGGCTGGAGTGGGGGAGGTGGCCTGAGGCTCAAGGCGTATGGGTCATCTACATTAGTGGACAGGGGGTTGCGTATATCCCAGGAGGTGAGCTATCTAGAGGCCTGGGTCCCTGAGTGTGAAGGCTCTGAGCCTTTATTTGGGGTAGGATGGTTTGTTTGTACATGCCTAAGAGCTTGAGATGTAGGGGCTGTTTTGGAAGTCTGCCCCAGAAGGTGAGGAGTGTGAGGTGGTGGTTGTGTGTCCCAGAAATTGAGGCTCTGAGAAGTCTCAGAACTATTGAGGATGTTGCTTTGTTTTCTAGGGTTGAGGCCAGTGAGCTTTTTGGTAGGGGAATATGTTCTATGTTCTAGGCTTGTGGTCTTTATTTACAAATCTGTATTCCTAGATCTGAAGCATCTGTGCTCTTTTGTGGTTCCTTGGCCCCAGTATGGGGTGTGGATCTATGTGGGAAGATCTGTGTCCTTAGTGTGAGGTGATGGAGCTGGGAGTGGGGAGATCTGTGTCCTGGTGTGAGGTGACGGAGCTGGCGGCGGGGGGGGAGATCTGTGTCCTGGTGTGAGGTGACGGAGCTGGTGTGGGCAGAGCTGTGTCCTTTGTGAGGTGACGGAGCTGGCGGGCGGAGATCTGTGTCCTGGTGTGAAGTGACAGAGCTGGCAGGCGGAGATCTGTGTCCTGGTGTGAGATCTCTGAATTCTTTGCGTCTGTATCCACAGGGCTGTGGGCTGCATCCTGGGGGAGTTGCTGAACGGATCCCCTCTCTTTCCTGGGGAGAACGATATTGAACAGCTTTGCTGTGTGCTTCGAGTCTTGGGCACCCCCAGTCCTCAAGTCTGGCCGGTTTGCAGGGCTTCCCATTGGGGGGGTGGGGGCAGGTATCCTCCCTCCCCCCCCCCCCGTAGCCAGGACCCCCCTTTCCTGCACCTCTTCCCTGTGGCCCCACACCTGCTTGCCCTCCGGCCACTGTCCTGGCCTCCCTCGGGGGCTTCTCCCTTTCTACCCTGCTGGGTGCCCGAGGCCAGGTCCTGTCCCTTCCCTCCCAGCACACTTGCACTTGTCACCAAGCTGGGTGTGGCGCAGGCGCCCGAGTCGGCGAGGGGCTGTGGGATTTCAGGAGTGACGGCGGGAGCCGCGGATGAGAGTGAGCGGGTGGGTCGTAGCGAGCAAGGACTGATGACAGTGGTTCTAGGAGGTCACGGAGCTGCCCGACTACAGCAAGATTTCCTTCACGGAGCAGGCGCCCGTGCCGCTGGTGGAGGTGCTGCCTGACGCGTCTCCTCAAGCTTTGGACCTGCTGGGGCAGTTCCTCCTCTACCCTCCACGCCAGCGCATCTCAGCCTCCCAGGTAGGTACGGCAACCCGCTTTCCCCGGCCCTCCTCGCTTGGGCCCCGCAGCCCTGAGGTTGAGGCCCCTCGGGATCTGCGGGGGGCTGGAACCAGAGCCTGGCGGGTCACGGGCAGGTCAGGCGGCCCACGGCTAGCTTGCAGAAGAGCACATCTGGGTTGTCGGTGACCGGCTCCTCCATCCCTTCAACAGAGAGCGACTCTGCGTCGGCACATGCCCAGGATTACCCTGGGCCCTGGGGGTGGGGGGATTGGGACTGACTTTGGGGAAGTGCAGGTTTAAGCACGGGAGAAATGAGGAGCAGAGGTCTGGCATGGGGGACCCGGGAGGGTGGGTTGTGTGGCCGGGAAGGAGGGGGAGGACCCTGGGCTGCTGGCCAGTAGTGCCAGGGCCTCTGTCTCGGGTGTACCTGTGTCCCCAGCCTCACGGCCGCTGTCCCCTCCCCACTCTCAGCACTGGCATGCCCCCTGGGGAGTTCTCACATCATCGGCGCCTCTCAAGTGGGCTGAGGTCATCTGACTGCTTCCCGCAGTCTGAGCCCCTGCACACTCCCCCCCCGCCCCGCACCCCGCCACTGCCTGCTTCTGCCCATTCAGTGTGTCCTCCACCTGGCAGGCTGGCTCATACCCCCCGCAGGGCTCTCCTGTGACCCCCTCTCAGAGCAGAAGCCCAGGTCCTAGGGGCCCACGAGTGTCACACAGTTGGGGCCATCACCTCTGGGGCCCTGTCAGCTCCTGCCCCTTTGCTCATTCTCCCCTGGGCTCCAGGTGCACTCTGTCCTTGGGCCTAGCCCCTGCACCTCTCAGCTCTCTGCTCGAGCACCACTCTGCAGGCCTGCAGTCTCTCCAGCATCCCTCACCCCCTTGTTGTCTCTGCACCCTGTATCTTCTTTGTCTTGGGCACCCGCACCCCTGACTCGTGGAATACTTCATGAGGGCAGGTTCTTTGATCTGCCAGCCTCTGGAACAGTGCTCAGATGGTGAGCACTCAGAGGTGCTGTAGGAGTGAGCCTCAGGAGGGCAGTGTTCAGATCCCCCCTCAGAGGGAAGTGAGCTGAGGTGGGGACTGGGAGGTGACTGATTTCCTTCTGCTGTCCCTTGCTGCCCCCAGGCCCTCCTGCACCAGTACTTCTTCACAGCTCCCCTGCCTGCCCACCCCTCGGAGCTGCCGATTCCCCAGCGCCCAGGGGGACCTGCCCCCAAGGCCCACCCAGGGCCCCCCCACGTCCATGACTTCCATGTGGACCGGCCTCTCGAAGAGTCGCTGTTGAACCCGGAGCTGATTCGGCCCTTCATCCCAGAGGGCTGAGACGCTGGGCTAGCCCTGCTGTCCCGCTCCCCAGAGCCCCCCAGGCTTCTTGTTCTTCTGCTTAGCCTGACTCAACCTCCCATGGCCTCTACCCAGCCATACTTGTCCCCCACTCCATGCCTGGTCCTGCTCCCAGCCAGGTGATGAGGACATCCAGCTGCAGCAGAGGAGACCTGCAGCTTGCACTGTCGGCTTCCCATCTGTGTGTTGCTGACTTACCCATCAGAGGGAGAGAGTGGGCTCCGGGGTTGTGCCTGCCATGGTCCTGGTTCTCCAGGCCCTGCCTTCCTGGTCAGGGATGGTCCTGGTAGAGCCATCTAGGGGAGTGCAGAGTGTAAGATGTCCTCACATTGAAACACAAGTGGGAGGGCAGGTTTGTTTTGGTTTGGTTTTCAGAGGCATTAAAAGCTAGTTCAGTTTCGAGATTTCTATGAAAAGCCCGGGTAGTCCTGCCTGGTGTCTGCCCTCTTCCATTGCTGTTGAGGGAAGTGGCATTGATTCCTGGCTTCTGCTTCTCTCTGGTCACCAGGGAAGTGGCCCCAGGCATGGCTACTCTGGTCCTGGGGGCTTCAGACAGTGAGGTGGCGGAAGTCAAGCCCAGGGCTGGCTCAGGTTGGGGACCTATCAGGTTTAAGTCGGTTTACCAAAATCTCTACCCTCAGGATAAGGGTGAGCCAGGACCAGATGTGTCACCTCCTTACTCAGATAAAGAGCAAGTGAGGAGACAGGCATTCCTGGAACTCATGTCTTAATTTAGTAAATCCAAATACAAGCAAAATCAGCCCTTGTTTGTTGTTTAATAAGATCTGATAAGCCGTTTCTACAGTATGTATGGAAATAAAAGGGTTAAGAGAAGGCAGCAGAAGAGAAAAAGGGAAGGACTCACTCTGTTAGACCTAAGACTTAACATAGGGCTCAGTAATTGGGACGGTGCAGCCTTGGTTCAGGAAGAATTAAAAATAGAGCAGAGAAACTTAGCAATCTTTTGTTCTTCATGTGGATAAACTTCTGTGAGCACTGAGGACAGGTCATTGCCCTCCAAGCTCCTAGGCCCATGCAAAACAAGGCAGACTCATTTGTTGCTTTCAGGGAGAGGTCTGATGCTTGAGGGATGTGTGCCCGTCTCCAGCTACGTCTTCTGTCCACTCTAAGCTGCAGTCTGGCTACCTTCTGGGAGCTCTGAGCTCCGAATAAATTCGAGCTTGTACCCACAGTTCTACTATTGACCTTGAATGTCAAGGTCAGAGTGAGGCTGGGTGTCACGGCCAGGGTGAAGTTCACTGTGAGGGTTACGGTGCCAGGGTCCGGTGAAGGTAGGGGTTTCGGGTAGGGCAGATGGCAGATGATAGCCGGGTTGAGGGTTAGAAGCAGGGCGAGGTTGGAGGGGAGGGGTCAGGGGCAAGGTAAGGGTGAGTGTCCGGACTAGGGGCGGCCCGACCCCGGTAAAGGAGAGGACCTTGTCAAAGGCCAGGTTGAGAGCGGGTAAGGGGTGGGGCTGGAGTGCAAGACAGGGCACGTTTACTGGCAAGAGTGAGGGCAACGGCCAGGGCTGGGGAGGTGCCCGCCTCAAGGTCCCTGTCGTGAGGGTCAGTGCAGGGGTGAGGGTCAGGGCGAGGGCCGAAGGGGCGGTCAGGGGCAAGTGGAAGGTTGGGGAGAAGCGGGGCGGACTGGCTACTGCATAAGGCGGAGAGGGGGCTGAACAGGATTGACTGAGAACGGCACGAGCCTTCCGGGCTGGGCGTAGTCTGCGGGGCGGAAGCGCGGGGGGGAAGCGCCGTGAGATGGGCGGGGCTTGGTTGAGTGGAGCGGAAGTGCGGCGGGGTGGGCGGGGCTCGGCTTGCGGGGCGGAAGCGCTGTGGGACGGGCGGGATTTGTCTTTCGGGGCGGAAGCGCGGTGGGGTAGGCAGGGTTTGGCTTGCAGGGCGGAAGCG